>NC_056485.1:20751975-20791975 GCF_008729295.1 Plectropomus leopardus | reverse complement strand
CAAGGTAAAAAATAATAATAATATATAATAATCATAATAATAATCATCATAGTAATAATAATAATCATAATCATAATCATAATCATAATAATAATAATAATAATAATACAATTAATAATAATAATAATAATAATAATACTTTTGGTGATTTTAAAAAAAAGAAAATCTGCCCTTGTAAAAAAAAAAAAACAAACAAAAAACATCGTCAAAACATTTTAAAGATATCACACCTTTCAAAAACATTTTTTCTTTAAAATCAGCAGTAAGATATAAACAAAATAAAGCCATTTTAGATAATTAATTTCCCAGAGTTATATATTTAAATATTCAGTTCTAACCCTGTTCTGAATTAATCATTTTTTTAATATTATATATTTTTAACATATTTTAGTAAAGATTTCAGAGAATGTATGGTATTTAAAATTTGCCTCGAAGTCCTGGAAAAGTCCTGGAAATATTCCTGGAAATGTATGGATAAAAATGTGTGTGAATGTGTGTGTGAATGTGTGTGTTTTTCTCACCTTCAGCGTGTTGAGGATTTCTCCAAACAGATGCTGAGCCTCCTGACTGTCCGGCTCCTCAAAGTAATCCGACACGGAGACCTCGACCGTTATACGCCTGATGTTCTCACACACACCTGCACACACACGGAGGACTCGTTATTAACCCTTTACATGTCGGTGTGATCGTGTCGTGTGTGTGTTCAGAGTCGGTGTGTCTCACTGTGGAAGTGCAGGATGGCCTGACCGCTGACGGGTGTGTGTGTCAGGATCAGAGTCTCCAGACTCTTCAGGCCCGCTGAGCACAGCTCCGTCGCCGCCTGCAGGCCGAGGTCGGTAATACGCTCCAGCTCCAACACCTGCAGGTGAGCACAGGAGTGCACTGCACACACACACACACACACACACACACACACACACACACACACACACACACGCACACACGCACACAACACAAATACACTAACTCAACACGCGTTACTGCTGTACGTCATTTTAGTGATCCTTTATTTATAATCCACAAAATGTATTTTCTTAACATCACGATTGAGGAATTTAAAAAAATAATCCTGATTTTTAGAGCACTTTTTAAGCTTAGGACTCAATGTGCTTCCCAAATAAATCAGCAAATTGGCATAAATGTAAACCACAAGAAATTATTAAAGAAAATTAGCCTTTTAAAAAAAAGGGAAACTTCATGAAATTAATGTAATTATTTATATAAAATTTAAAAAAACATGTATACTAAATATTATTACGTCTGTTATTTCTTTTTTATTTTAGCATCTATTCAGGTCATTTATTGGTCTTTTTACTTTTCTTTTCTAGTGTGCTAATTTTCACTTTTTTAAAATTAACTATAATATCTTGTTAACATTTGGTTCATTTCTCACCAAGTTTCCTGCTGCCTTCTTTCCATTTTTTTTAGATTTTTTTTTTTTTTTAAAGAAAATCAATCAATCGCTCGGATTCCAAAGGGTTAAAAAGTGATATCAGCTCTTCCTAACTTTGGAAAAGTTTCTCATTTGCTGAAAGTCGCTTAATTATTTATTCATTTTCTTAAATCATGTACTTTTGTTTTTTAATAATGCCACTTAAATATTTCTGATATTAGCAACAAGCCCACTTTATTGATACCGCTAAAATGTGTGTAACGTAAAGTGTGACAAAACGTTTTTACCTCAAACTAAAAAGTACGATTTCATATGAATTCCTGTTTCTGTGTGTAGCTGGCAAGAAATCTACTCACACAAAAAAATTAAACATATGAGAAAAAATTAAATCCTTCACACACTGTCAAATATGATGACATATTTGTAACAGAATTTGTAAAAATCTGCAAAAAAATGCAACTGTTTTCTTTCTTTTTTTTTTTTTTTTTTTTTTTTAACCTACCCAAGCAGCCAGTCCCTGAGTGCCACAGCCGGCCCCGCCCACACTGAGCAAACGGAGGTGTGGCCAGCATCGACCAATCGTCTGCAGGCAGCGGTTACCAAAACGAGTGGGCTGTTGACTGAGAGAGAGTGAGTTAGTCATTTGTTCCATATTTGAATTATTTAAAGTAAAGCTTTAAATGTGAACACACTCTTAATCAGTTCCTCCTGGATTTTGCGATTGGAAAAATTAATGGCAATTTCAGTCAGTCCCAGAGAATTCTGCACAACTTTTCAATTTTGTCCAAATCACAACTTCACCATACATTGTACTTTTTAAAATGGTTAAAATCTAATTTTATTGTAGAGCGGTGTGCAGCGTATTGATCCGCTCGATCTCTGTTTCTGTTTATCATGAAACCGGGGGACCGTCCCTCTGTGACTGGACTCCTGAGTGTGAGTGAGTGTTACTGACCAGGGGTGAGCCGGAGCCACTTGCAGGCTGCTGATGTTCCTGCAGCCCGCACCCAGGGCCCAGAGAACCTCGTGACCAAGAGGGTCAGACGAACTCCTGCAGACACAGACAGGCGATCAGTAAGACAGGTAAACAAACATGCAGGTGAACAGTCAGGTGAACAGTCAGGTACAGCGTCACCTGTATGTGAGCGTCTGCAGGTTCCTGCTGTAGCAGCTGGCGAGCCACAGCGTCCTGTCGGTGAGGACGTGAGGACACTGAGAGACGGACAGGTAGAGCAGACTGCCACCTGCTGACCGCAGTAGCGCCTCCAGCCCCGCCTCCACACTGCCCCTGACACAAACACACACAGGTTACCAACTACAACTCCCAGAATGCACTGAGGCAGCACGTCTCTTCTCCTGTCACACCTCGGTGTCCTGATTACGCAGGCTGTCACGTCAACACTTCGTCCTGTTACCTGTCCACTTCTGACCAATCAGACGACAGCTGGACCTGAATTAGATGTTGTTACCATAGCAACATGTCAAGGTTTTTTTGTTTGTTTTAAGAGAGATTTAAATTTTTTTTTAAAAAGCCTTAAATTTTGTTGTTGTGCCACGCTCCTGAACGTAATCCTCTTTCAGGTGTGTGTATTTAGTTTGGTTTTGCTTCTTTGTGAGGACCTCTGTCAGCTTGCATTTGTTGTGGGGACATGTCAGCTTTATGAGGACATTTTGGCCGGTCCTCACTGATCCAACAGACTGTTTAAAGGTTAAAACTTAGTGTTAAGGTTCAAGCTGAGAATCTGATTCATGTTAGGATGAGAGTCGGGGATTTAGGTTAGAGGCAAGAGTCCTCACAAGCGTAGACAAACCTGTAACGGTCATTTACCGTGTGTTTTTGTGGTAGTCCTCTCGCGTCTCGTTGGCACGTCTGCTTCGAGGCTTCAGGTTGTTCAGAACCACAGACTGGGTTTGCGTACACCACTGAGACAGAGTGGTCAGGAACTACACACAAAGAAACACAAAAAAATGGAAATTAATCCGCCGTTGAAAATAGTCCCCAACAAACACCCTTTTTCCACCTGTTTTTTTAAATTATAATTTTATGGTGAGTTTTTGTTTTGCTTTGTTTTTTTTTTTTTAAAAAGGTGATTTTTTAAATTTATTTATTATTTTTCTTGTAGTTTTTTTTCTTGTGGTTTTCTTCTGGTCCGTTTTTTTTCTTCTTTCCTTTATCGTTCTTTCTTGATATTTCTATGGTCTTTTACCTGCCGTAGGACGACGGTTGTAGATTATAAGTCGTGCTAACTCTGGCATATTTACATTCGTATTTTTTACCGATGTTCATTAATAAACTTTGTCCCTTTCAAAAGAAACAAAAAACAAACAAATGAATAAACATTAAATGAATAAATGAATAAAATGACGACAGTAGTGACATTTGTTGACAGTAGTAACTCTAAAACCTCTGAAAAAGATGATGAGACAGTTTGACGACGATGATGATGATGATGATGATGATGATGATGAAGATGACGTTGGCTCCTCTACCTCCGCAGAGACTCTGGCGTTCTCCAGCCGGAGGCGTGTCCAAACCGCCGGGTGCCTGGCAACAAACCGCCAATCGGAGCAGACCTCGGCCGCCCGCCCGCAGCAGCGAGCGCACGTCCAGATACGTAAACACGCAGAAAAGCCCCGCCCTCAGCCGCAGGGTGTCCCGCCCCCAGCTGCCTGTCGCCTTGACAACGGGAGGGGGTGGAGCGGAGAGAGGAGGAGGGGGCGTCTGCGGGATGACAAATACAGGCTTTTATTGTGAAGCAGCCACAGGAAGCGTTTGCAGCAACCAGCTGTGATAAGTTTACCTGAAGCAGGTGTGTGCGTCCTGGCGAAGACGAGCCTCCTCATCTCAGCGCTGCTCCACAGCCCCCCTCCTCCTCCTCCTCCCTCCTCCTCCTCCTTCCTCCTCCTCCTCCTCAGTGCTGTGGTGGCGGCGGTTTCTTTTGCTCCACGTTCTCCCGCAGCCCGCCCTCGCCGACCCTGAAAACGCAGCAGGAGGAGGACGACGACGCGTGAGTAACTGAGTATTTTCTTTTAATGCCACATTATACTTATATACTTATACTTAATATAACTTTACGTACTAGAACTTTGTTCGATCTTTTAGGGGGATTTTTGTAGGTATTTTATGGGTGCTTTGTGCATATTTTTTAGGTATTTTTTTGGGACCATCTATTCCTATTTTTTTATTATTTAGATTTTTTTGGGTTTTTTTTTTATAATTTTGAGTTTTGAGGTGTTAGTTGTTTTTTTAATTTGGCTTTTGGGGTGTATTTTCTTCTTTTTAAATACTTAATACTTAATAGTTTTTCGGGTGTTGTTTTTGGGTATTTTTTTACAGATTTTTCTGTATTGGATGCTTTTACTTCAGATTTTAAGTATATTTTCCTGGTTATACTTTTACTTAAGTAACATTTTAAATGCAGGACTCTCACAGTAACAGAGTATTTTCACTGGGTGGTATAAGTACTTTTCCTTCAGTGAAGGATCAGAATACTTCTTTTTCTTTTACGCACCACAGTCTCTCCGTCCTCCCGTCTCCTGCTCTCTCTCGGCGGGTCCAGGACGGAGCGTAGTGGAGGAGGACCGAGCCCGTCTCGCCGTCCCTCCCCCCTGATCCCAGAGACAAAGTCCGCATGCGACCCGTCAGTCCACTGCGAGACACAGAGGACACATCAGAGACATGAACGGAGGCTAAAAGCTGAGCTCGTCTGTCCGTCAGTTAACCCTTTCACAGACATCTGAGAAACAAACTGCAAACTGCTTTAAAAAAAAAAAAGAACCAGCCATAAACAACCTATCAAGACTTTTCCCAAAAAGTGTGAGTGTGTGTGTGTGTGTGTGAGTGTGTGTGTGTGTGTGTGTGTGTGTGTGTGTGTGTGTGTGTGTGTGTGATGTGTGAGTGTGAGTGTGTGTGTGTGTGTGTGTGTGTGAGTGTGTGTGTGTGAGTGTGTGTGTGAGTGAGTGAGTGTGTGTGTGTGTGTGTGTGTGTGTGTGTGTGTGTGTGTGTGTGTGTGTGTGTGTGTGTGTGTGTGTGTGTGTGTGTGTGTGTGAGTGTGTGTGTGTGTGTGTGTGTGTGTGTGTGTGTGTGTGTGTGTGTGAGTGTGTGTGTGTGTGTGTGTGTGTGTGTGTGTGTGTGTGTGTGTGTGTGTGTGTGTGTGTGTGTGTGTGTGTGTGTGTGTGTGTGTGTGTGTGTGTGTGTGTGTGTGTGTGTGTGTGTGTGTGTGTGTGTGTGTGTGTGTGTGTGTGTGTGTGTGTGTGTGTGTGTGTGTGTGTGTGTGTGTGTGTGTGTGTGTGTGTGTGTGTGTGTGTGTGTGTGTGTGTGTGTGTGTGTGTGTGTGTGTGTGTGTGTGTGTGTGTGTGTGTGTGTGTGTGTGTGTGTGTGTGTGTGTGTGTGTGTGAGTGTGTGTGTGTGTGTGTGTGTGTGTGTGTGTGTGTGTGTGTGTGTGTGTGTGTGTGTGTGTGTGTGTGTGTGTGTGTGTGTGTGTGTGTGTGTGTGTGTGTGTGTGTGTGTGTGTGTGTGTGTGTGTGTGTGTGTGTGTGTGTGTGTGTGTGTGTGTGTGTGTGTGTGTGTGTGTGTGTGAGTGTGTGTGTGTGTGTGTGTGTGTGTGTGTGTGTGTGTGTGTGTGTGTGTGTGTGTGTGTGTGTGTGTGTGAGTGTGTGTGAGTGTGTGTGAGTGTGTGTGAGTGTGTGTGTGTGTGTGTGATGACCTGTAGTGATGGTGGCTGAGCAGCTGCTCTCCGAGTCTGCAGGAGCCTGAGACGCTGTAACTCCTCTGAGGACAACAGAGACGACAGGAGGAGGACGGCGTGAGTCCAGTTAAATGTGGTCAATTTCTACTTTTTTCATGTTTTAAAAATTTCCAGTGAAAACAAAAACATTTATTCGACACGTTTCTCATGTTTTGGATTTTCTGACCCGGTTGCCGAAGGTCGCCTGCATCTTGTCCGCGATGATGTCATCGGTGCTGCCGTCCAGGCTGCGTCCCCCCCGGCCGGCGACAGGTGTGTATCCCTCGGTGAGTGTGTAGGGGTCTGCGTACGCGTCGTCGTGGCGATGGTGCGTGTAGAGGTTGCGGGTGTGTGTGAGGTGAGCAGCAGTAAGTGTCGCTCCGCTCGGTCGGCTCGCTCCAACAGCGTCTCAATAAACACCTGAAACGACAAACGAGTCCAACATTTGTATGTTTGCTGCAAAACACTCGACATTTTCCTGCAGGTAGAGTCAGAATCCAGACTTTTTCAGCCCCTTTGAACCATATTTAAGACACATTTAAAAACACATGATCTGTCTATTCAACAACAATCTCTCATTTTTACAGTTTCTGGCTGTGAGAAATGGGGTCATTTCTGGTTAGTTTTAAAGAAAACGTACTTGAAACCTGCAGAAGTTAAAAAAAAAAAAAAATCTATATTTTTTCTTCAAAAATCACTAAAACCTAAAAAAAAAAAAAATCTTTAAATCTTTAAAAAAACGTAGCATTTTTTAAAAAAATCATCAAACCTTTTTTAAACCCCCCCCAAAAAAAAATCTTAAATATTTTTTTTTTTAAATCGCCAGAAATGTTTAAAGGAAAAAAAAAAATTAAAAAAAAAAAAAACATTTTCTTACCAAAACCTTTGTAAAGGAAAGAAATGTCTCCAAATGTTGTCATTAAAATCTAAAAAAAACAACTTTTGGTGATTTTTTGGCAACAATTTTTTGGTGATTTTTCAAACAAACATACCTTCTGCAGGTTTGGATGGCATGCTTTTTTTTTTTTAAAAAAAAAAACAAAAATGACACAATTTAACAGAAAACAGAAATAATCGTTGGGTTTTCAAATTTCGATGGTCATCATCATCGTTTTTACTCAGATTTGTGAAACAAAACTGTGACTTTCTCAAAAGTCTCACAGTACAACAAAAATAAAACAAACGCAAAATTCACAAAATTCCCCTGAAAAGTGAAGACGTGCACGACGGAGACGACAGCGAGGTTTGTCACCTGCAGTCTGGATTTGGCTTCGGCCTCTTTCTCCGCCGTCTCCCTCAGAAAACACTCGATGTCCACCATCTCCCTGAAATACAGAAATCATGCGTTTATATTCAGACGCAGAAACACAAAATATTTATACGGACCCGACCGACGCGACCTCAGAGTGACACGAGATTCATTCAGATTTTAGGGATTAATTTGTTAATTAACAGCTTTAAACGCTGATCGTTATGAATATAAATAGATATTAACAAAACAATATGCAGAAATACAGGAGGTCACACACACACACACACACACACACACACACACACACACACACACACACACACACACACCCTCAGGGCTGCTGTCATCTGACATTCACATCACTGCAAACCACAGCCATGTGTGTGTGTGTGTGTGTGTGTGTGTGTGTGTGTGTGTGTGTGTGTGTGTGTGTGTGTCCAGTGATGCAGACTAAACGTGACGTGTCCTCTGCGTGTGCATCATGTTGTTTTTCTCTCGTCATAATGAGCAGACAAAAGATCACTGATGCTGCATTTTGTTCTATAAAATCTGTTTAAATTACAGGTTATATTATAATAATAATAATAATAATAATAATAATAATAATAATAACAAAGATATATAATTAAACAATAATAATGTTATATAATTAAATAATAATAATAATGTTATATAATGAAATAATAATAATAACAATAATTACATTCATATATATGCTTCATCATATATTATATGAAATATATTAAACGGTTTCCAGAGAGCTTCACAGAAAGAAAAACACGTCAGATTGATGTTAACTGTATATTTTTTAACTGTCATGTTTGATTCTGCTCTCATTAACCCTTTGAAACTTGACTCAAATTTGCTTGATTTTTTTTTCAGAAACATGGGAGAAAGAAAATAAGCTTAAGAAACATCCCTGAAAATAAGCAGGCAGAAAAACAAAAGAGGAAAATTACCGTAAAAAAGGACTAAAAATGTAATATTTCTCAGTAATATTATTTTGAATATGTCAAAAATAGGAAAATTATAAATATAGATTTTTTTTTTAAAAAAAAGTTAGAACATCTAAACATCAACTGAAAGGTAATTTTTAAGTCGCTTTTTTGTCGTCTTTTCCTCTTTTTCTTTCTTTCTTCGGTTTTTCTGGAGGAAAGAAAGAAACTGTTTTCACTGACTGCTGTCGTTCGTTCAGCTCTCTCTCTTTTCCCTCCAGATCGATCTTTAATCTCTCCATCATCTCCACGGCAGCAGACACCTGAGGGACCAAAATCAGGCACGTACATTAAAAGCAGAACCGCACACGTGTTTAACCCTTTGAACCTGAGCTGATTGTCACCCACCTGTCTGGACAGGTACGCCGCCCTCTCCTCCACTTCCTGTTTCTCACTCCTCAGCCGCTCCCCGCCCCGCCGCTCCCGCTCTAGCTCCGCCTCCCTCCTCTGAAGCTCCGCCCTCAGCCGGCCCATTCGGCGGTTAACCCTTTCCTCCACCTCCGCAAACGTCCTGGCGATCCTGCGGTCCGGCCCGAGCCCCAGCCGCTCCTCCAGCCCGATGCCCACCGACAGCCCGAGCTCCAGCCCCAGCCGGACCCCCGCCCCGTCCAGTTTGGCCCCTGGGAGAGGCCCCAGAGAGCCGGGGAGGGCCAGAGCGGTGGACGGCTCCTCCGCGGGAGACGGCAGAGCGCGCTCCGAGGGGCCGAACATGTTTCGGAGCAGCTGGACGGAGGCCGCCGACGAGGCCAGATCCAGGCAGGCCAGCGGCAGCGGCAGGCCCAGAGAGGAGCTCCGTCTCTGGGCTTCAGCTCGGCGGCGGCGGCGGGGAGCAGAGCGCCAGGCCTGGAGCTCCGGACCCGAGCCTGAAACGAGACAGGAAGTCAACCCCGGCCCGTCTGTCTGAGGCGGCCCGTCTGTCTGAGGCGGCCCGTCTGTCTGAGGCGGCCCGCCACAGTTAAAACGTCTAGTGCCACAGAGAGAGTTTCTACTTCTGCAGCTGAATTAGCTGCTTTGACCGGGGGCCACTTTTACAGAACGACAGGGACCAGGGGCCACTCGCAGCAGCCCCGTACATTTTCTGCGATTCTAGGAAATTTCTCAAAATTGAGACATTTCTAGTTTTTTTTAGAACATTTTCAGGATTTTAGGGGATTTTTAGGATTTTAGGACGTTTCCAGGATTTCAGGGCATTTTTAGGATTTTCGGATGTGTCTGAGAGGACATCAGTGTCTCAGCTGTGTCCTCTGTCGGGGGTGTGGAGGATCCTCCTCTGGCTCTTTCTTTGATCAACAAGCTCTATGTTGATGCTGTTTCATGTCTCTGTTTTTGTCCTTTTAGTCTCTTATGGAGACTGAAAGGACAAAAACTGTTCACAGAGTCAGTCACTTTGTTTTTATTGTGAATTAGAAAATGGTTGGGGGCCACTGGGGGCCCTATCAGGGGCCAGATTTGGCTGCTTATCAGTTACTTTTAGCTGTTTCAAATGTTATTCATTATTTTTCACTAACTTTTAGTTACTTGATGTCCTCGGGTAATATTTGAATCCCGGTTCCCTGAGGCTCGGTTTTGAAGGGCCACTTCTCATTCGAGGTTTCTCCAAATTTAGGCGTAGAGCCAAAGGCGGAGAATCGAACCGTTAGGAAACTGAACGGACATTTTTACTGTTTTCGGAGAACAGCAGCTGGTGGAAAATAAAGGACTCATGAATCAACAGAGGAAACAGTCGTGAGTTGCATGTTTACCTGCGACAGCACCAGCAGCGTCTCATAGGTGTGCCGGCTGACCAGGTGAGCCCGGAGCTCAGGTACACACGAGAAACGAAAGTCGTCGCCACAGCGAGGACAAAAGTAGGGCAGCTCTGAGGACGAGGACGAGGACGAGGAGGAAGACATGTTTCAGCAGGAAGCTGCAGACCTGTAAGATAAAACAGGAAGAATAGAAACGCTGCAGAGAGACGGAGTGACGGCACAGAGACGCTCCGTCCTCGAGACTGAAGCAACCTGACAGAAACTGGGTCAGTGTGTGTGTGTGTGTGTGTGTGTGTGTGTGTGTGTGTGTGTGTGTGTGTGTGTGTGTGTGTGATGCATAATTGATTTTATTGATAAAGATTTAATGAGTGAAATAATCTGCAGATTAAAAACAGCAAACGCTCCAGCAGGACGTGTTTCTAAGAGTCGCTGTCAGTCGTGATGATTCGTATCACACACACACACACACACATGCACACATATCACACACACACACACACACACACATGCACACACACACACGCACACACACACACACACATGCACACACACACCACACACGCCTGATGGATCTGACATTAGTAGGCCGTGTGTGTGTGTGTGTGTGTGTGTGTGTGTGTGTGTGTGTGTGTGTGTGTGTGTAAGGCTAATCGTTAACTGAAGCGTGCATCTTCCACCCCACTGACTGCACGTGTGTGTGTGTGTGTGTGTGTGTGTGTGTCCTCTGGTCAGCCCCATGTGGAGGAATTTAAAATGTGGCTGGATGAGCAGGGAGAAAGACGCGGCTGGGCGTGGACTCTCTTTGTTTACCTTCGGTTATTTTGTGGATCTCGTGAACGAAACGTTAAATTTGATTTTTCTGGAGGCAGTTTTAAAATCCTTCGTGCAAACGGACGACAGGTCACAGTTTTGTGAGTGCAGCCTCACAGAGACGAGTTATTGTGCATGAAGTGTTCGTCCCACATGATGAGTTCAAGGACCATAACAAATGTCAATGGAGGGCATGTTTTATTTTAAAATTGAAAAAAAAAATCACCCAAAAAAAGCCTTAAAGAAAAAGCAAAACAATGTTTAAAATCACCAACATTTTTTTTAAAGGAAAAGAAAAATCGTCCCATAGAAAAACTTTTTAAAAAATCACCAAAAGAATTAAAAAAAATAATATCACCAAAAATGAAAAAATGCCAAAAAGTCTTTTTAAAAAAAGCCAAGAATTTTACGAGAAAAGAAAATCACCAAAACTTTTTAGAGTGAAAAATGTGTCTAGAACCTTTAAAGAAAAGAGAATTGTGGTAACAGTTGTAAAGAAAAAATCACCAACAATTTCAAAGGAAAAATATTTTTCTTTTGTTAAATTAAAAAAATAGAAAAAATTGCCCAGAATTTTTTGAAAAGAAATAAATTTACCAACATAAATAATAATATTTTAAAAAGCACCAAAATAGCTATATTTTCAGATATATATTTTCTAAATAATCTGAATATAAATCATTTCTTCATAAAGCTGTCTGACAGGAAGCGGGTTCAGTGTTCCCGCGTGTTTACCGCGTAAATAACTTCACTCTCACCTGTAAATCTCGCTGATCTGTCGCTCCGTCACTCACTCACTTTAATCCTAAAATCCGTCGCCATGGTTTCACCCCATTTTTTCCCGCTCAGGAATTCATTCCGGGCTCGTGCAGCCGATCGATCAGATCTGTCCGCGCGATCCTGACCGTTAACACCGGAGCGGTCTCGTGCAGCAGCAGCGACGGAGGATGCTTCCGTGTGTGTGTGTGTGTGTGTGTGTGTGTGTGTGTGTACTAACCGCCGCCCCGCGCGCCCCCTCCCCTCTGCATGCTGCTGGTGACGTAAAGGCCGCGTGACGAGTCATCCTGATGTGGAGATAATGGCGGAGCATCATCATCATCATCATTTTTACATATCAGAAGTATAATAATAATAATAATAATAATAATAATAATAATAATAATAATAATAATAACAACAACAGTAATAATAATAACAATTATTGATCATGAATGTGTTGAAATGTTGAGAATGTGATTAAATTAAAAATAATGTAATTTATATCAGTTAAATGAACTGAGAAAAAGAGAAAAAAACAATTTTCATCAGTTATAGTTACTGAGATAAAATGTATTTAAATCAAATTAATATGATTGTAATCCATTACAGTTACTGAGATAAAGCTTATTAAATAACAGCACTAATGTTATTTCAGTCAGTTATAGTAAACAAAACCAAATTTAAATAGCAAAATAAATATAACTGTAGTTACTGAGAAAAAAAATGTAATTAAATACAGAATAAATATTACTAATCAGTTAGTTACTGAGAAACATGTAATTAAATACAAAATACATTTAAATAGTTATTGACAACATTCATACATGACAAAAAATACACATAATTTTAATTAATTAGAATTCAGGAGTAAAAAAAGATATTTAAATTTCAAAATAAATATAACTGATTGTACCGGAACATTTCCTTTAAGGTAAGCAGTGACGTCACGCATCACGTGGTGACGACAGCCAATCAAACACACCTGCAGCGTTGCGTCACGGACAGGTGCATGCTGGGTGTGGCTAGCGTGCTAAATGCTAACATACCGATGGTGGATTTCTACAAGTGACTCCGGCGTTTACGGACGCGCCAGCACCGGGGGACTGGACTGGCTCTACTGGCTACTGGCTCTACTACTGGCTCTACTGGAGTGTGGGTGAACCTGCAGCAGATCATAGAGGACTTCAGGTGTGCTTGATAGACAGGTGAGCGTGTTGTTTATGGCTGTGTTGGAAGCGGCGTACTCGTACTACAGTTGCAGTCCGTATGCAGTATCCTCATACTGCGTTCCGCAGTAATATGCAGTATCCACTACATACTGCATACTGTGTTCCGCAGTAGTATGCAGTATCCACTACGTACTCATACTGCGTTCCGCAGTAGTACGCAGTACAGCTGTTCAGGTGGATCCTGCAGTTTGCTGAGTCAGACTTGGCTGGTTTCCGGTTTTTGAAAGCGGAAGCAAACAACAGTAAAACCGTACCGTAGCATCGATTTACGGTTTGAAACAGAGTAAACAGGTGATGTTTACAGACGATGGTGGTGAAGGCTCACCTGAGAGACGATTAACACCTTTATAACGGCCGGAAGTGACCGGGTGTACCGGTGTTACCTTTGTTTAACCCCTGACTGAGTGTTGTGTGGAAGCGCGGGCTCGTGTGATGGTCATGTGATAGCAGCGTCGCGGGTTCGATTCCGGCTCGCGGTCCTTCGCTGTGTGTTGTCCCCGCTTTGTCTGTTTCTGTCTCTCTCGCTGCGCTCTTAAAATCCTTAAAAATCTCTAAAACGTAAAGAATAACTTCGCCATGTCTCCTGTGTACTTGTACTCTCATTAGCAGACTCCGGTATGTGGTTTACCTGATAAAAGTACTGTAAATGAGCTGAAAAGATACAAATATGATTTTGGCTAATTAATAAAGTGTAACACGAGAGCAAACCGAGGACCCCATCTGGTTGGTTAGTCTCTGCACAGCTGTGTGATGTCTGAATCAGTATGACATCCGGGTATTTCTGGCATACTGCATTTTTATTTATTTTGATTATGGTCACGGCCCTCAATATGTCAGTGATTAGCAGCAACATTGATTTTTATACGTTATTATTTTATGTTCATTGTCAAATATTCACACTCATATCGCTCTGCTCACAAAATGCACTTTGCAAAATCAGGCTATGAAATATTTTATTTTTCTACTTTCTTTAAGTTTATTTTTTTAAACAACATCAGTCCTAATCATAAATATCAATGTTTCATTAATTAAGGAATCTTCTGCCTTCTGCCTTTTCATGAGGCCACTATGTTTTTAGATGGAAATAATAATAATAATAATAATAATAATGACTTATTTTCGATGTACTACATGCATGATGTACCTTTTTTTCATTATTATTATTATTGTTATGATTATGATTATCATTATTATTATTATTATTAATGTAGTTTGTGTGGTGATGGAGACGGCTCTGGTTGGCAGAAAGTTGCGCTGCTGACTGGAGGCCACTGGAGGGCGATCACAACATTTAGAGGAGGACACGTTTGTCTTTGTCTCAATATATATTTTAAATATAAAGACTTTAATACAGTCATGATTATCACAGCAGCAGGTGATGATTTTTTTATGTTCAGACTCAAACAAACAGTAGTAGTAGTATTAGTAATAGTAATAATGATGACAATAATGTTAATAATGATAATTTTTAATTTTATTAACTCCTTTCTTTCTTCTTTTTTTGGCAAATTTCAGGTGATTTAAAAAAGAAACGTTTTTAGTTATTTTCTCACAAATTTTGGGACATTTTGCTCCTTGCCTTTTTTCTATATTTTTGAAAAAATCATGACAAATTGTTCAGGTTTCAGACAGTAAAAAATAAAAATAGAATAGCAACATAATACAGCAAACCTCAAAGTAATAAAATAAAATGAGATAAAATAAAATATATAAAATAAAGTAAAATGAGATGTAATCAAATGAGAAAAACTAAAACAATAAAATGAAATCAAATAAATAAAAAAGGGTTAATACGTTCATGTAATCCATGTAACATTTACTTTTCAAGTCAAAGTCAGCCCAACACAATCAATCATCCGCTGCTGAAAATAGTCCCCAAAAAGTCTCTGTTTCCTGTTTGTTTGTCAGATGAAATAGAAAATGTCATTATTTATTTGATATTATAATTATAGTTCAGACTGATGACTCACGGCGACTCGGGTGTTTTTCGCTGTGAAAAAACAAAACTGGAGTCTTCGGAGCTGCTGTTACCGTGGCAACAGGACCTTCACAGTTCCCGGAGCTGATGGGAACATCTGTTGCCTGGCAACAGCAGCCTGTTGATGAATGGAACCGGAAATGCTCCGGAATTTGGGATGAAGAGGAAGAGGAGGATGAAGGAGATGAGGCTCATAATGATGATGATGATGCTGTCATAAGTTTCTAGCGATGAAGATGCTCATTAAACGTGATAATGATGATGATGATGAAGATGATGCTCATAATTAACCCCTTTCAGCCTGAGCAAAGTGATTTCTGTCAAAAACGTGGGAAGATGTCAGTGAGCAGCGAAAGACAAAGTGACCCCAAATTTAGTGAGAAATTAGTAGAAAGTACAAGAAAATTACCTGAAAATTAATTAAAATAAAATAGGAAATGACCTGGAAAAGGTGCTTAAAAATATAACTATTAAATATATAATAATCAATAAAAAAATTCTGTAACATGTATAGAACATGTATTTATGGTTATTATTAATACAGTTTTCCCCTAGCATTTAAAAAATAAAATTCTAAATCTACTAATTTCTTGCAGTTTGTGGAACATTTGTGATTTTCTCACAAAGTTGTTTTTGGCCTTTTTCCATGTTTTTGAGAGAAAAAACTTGACAAGAATTCAGTGAGCAAAAAAAAAAAAAAAAAAAAAAAATGACGCCAAAATAAGCAGGAAATAAGAAAAAAAGTACAGCAGGAAAATCCCCTGAAAATTTACTTTTTATTATTATTATTCATTCATTTTTAGAAAAAGGGAAATGGGCTGGAAAGTGTGCATAAAAATATCTAATAATTCTGTGACTTAATTTTAAATTTGTACTTTTGATAATTAATAATATAGTTTTCCCTCGCATTTAAAAAAACAAAATCGACATTTACTGATTTCTTGCAGTTTGTGGAACATTTCTCACCAAGTGATTTCTGCCTTTTTTTATGTTTTTGAAAGAAACGACAGAGCGTGCTCATGTTTGTTTGTTTGTTTGTTTGTTTATTGACAGCAGCAGCCTCCATGCAGCACGAGGAAACATCAACCTGCCGAGACACACCTGTCCCACAATGCACCGGTGCAGCGCTACCTGCGTGCCTCTGATTACATCATAGAAAAGTGACATCATCGATGCGACACAGGAAGAGGTAGACAAACTATAAAAATAGAGATGTGGTACAAACATCAAACCCCTCAGATAGAAAAAGTCAAAACAGGAAACAAAATCACGACATTCTGACGTCAACATTCAGTTTCTTACGTCATCATGCAAAAATGTAAATATGTTACAGTAAAAACAGGCGGACTGCTCCTTTAAAGTCCAGACCCTGCTGGTCCGGGATCAGAGTCTTCCAGTCCCCATTTCTCTGAGTCCTCTTCCTCCTGCTGTGGACTCAGTCTCACGCATGCGCCATGAGAGCAGCCTGGACACCTGTAAACACGTGCCTCCAGGCTTAAAAACGCCTTCAGTGTGACGTCACATGGAAACGCCTCTGACGTTTTCCGGTCGACGGTTCAAATCCCGAAACTTATCCTCAAGCGCGCTCCCGATCACACTCCGGGCGCGTTCAGGGCCAGTGAGTACGCGGCCATCATCTGCGCGCGCAGCTGCTGCTTGACGTGCACGCGCCCGTGCCTCTTCCTCTCGTCGCTGCGCGCGAACCGCTTGCCGCACACGTCGCACGAGAAGGGCTTCTCCCCCGTGTGCGTGCGCGTGTGAGTTGTCAGGTGGTCGCTGCGGCTGAAGCTGCGCGCGCAGATGGTGCACTGGAAGGGCTTCTGTCCCGTGTGGATGCGCACGTGCCTGTTGAGCTCGTCGGAGCGCGAGAAGCGGCGCTCACAGCCCTGCACGGAGCACGGGAACGGTTTCACTTTCAGTCCGTTCTTGGCGGGAGTTCTCCTTCCCGCGCGTGAAAGTTTGGGAGCTCCTGGCGCGTGCACGCTGCTGATGTTGACTATCGGGAACGCGCCCTGCAGGAGCGAGGAGAGCAGCTGAGCGTCCAGGGTGGAGGGGAGGGAGGAGGGGGAGCTCTGCGCGAGCTCCGTCTTCACTACCGGCCTGCTGATGACGTAGCTGCCGGAGTCTCCCCCGGTCACCGGCGCAGCCGCCGTTAAGCTCTTCAACCAGTCCTCCAGCCCCAGCGGCTCCTGCTTCACCTCCACGCCGGGCCGCGGCTCGCCCTGCGCGGCTTCGGAGCTCAGCAGAGAGTCGATGAAGTCCGACACATCCAGCTGCTCCAGAGTGGACAGCGGGAGCACCGAGTCTCCGCTGCCCGGGAAGAGAGCCTCACTGACGGCCACCGAGGGCTGCCCGCACCCGCTGCTGCAGCTGGAGCTCCCGAACTCACTCTTCACCGTCACCGGCTGAGGAGCCGCGGGGGGCGGCGGGGGAGGGAGGGGGGGCCCGCAGGGGGACGGAGCGAAGAGCGGCGGGGAGGGAACCGCTGCTGCCGGGCTCAGAGAGCTGTGGTCCCCCTGCTGCTCCATCTCCGTGCAGATCCCGACGATCTCCGTGATCATGTTGAGGATCGCGTCCGCGGTGCTGCTCAGACCCGCCGCCGCCGGTGCCGCTGCCGCCGGTGCCGCTGCCGCCGGTGCCGCTGCTGCCGGTGCCGCTGCTGCCGGTACCGCTGCTGCCGGTGCCGCCTCCGGCTCCGTGAAGAAGCTGCCGGTGTAGCCGAGAGATGGAGAGAGTGTGTCCGAAGAGCAGTCGCTGAAGTCAGAGAAGAAATCTGAGTCCGAGGCGTCAGTTCCCGGAGAGAAGACTGAGGAGAGGAGGAGGAGAGAGGAGGAGAGAGGAGGAGGTGTTATTGTCATTGCATAATAAGCTGTCAGTGGGCAGCAGCAGCCTACACACTCAAATCAATATGAAGCTGCAGCAAACTGCTGCAGCTACAAACTGCTGCAGCCAGCAGCAAACTACAGCTGCCTGCAGCAGTTTCGCGTATTGTAACGCAGCAGGTTGTTTCTCCGCTTGTTTGTGCATGAACTTTGATCAGTGAATAAGGTGAATATCGATCAGGTTGTGATCGGCTGATCGGTTCACACACCTTGGCAGAAAGGTGATCCCACGTCAGAGTCGCTCCCGTCGCTCGGGCTCGAGCCCACACTGTCCACCCAGGCACTGCACGCGTCCTCAAACTCCGACATGAAGCTGTCCTCGCGCTCCAGCAGCATCGTGTGACAGTCGGTGTGTGTAAAGTAAAAACTCCTGTGAGCAGGTTGATCGGGGATTCCCTTTCGGTGCTTAAAGCTCCCGGTGGTTATTAATCCGCTCCGGAGCTGCCGGTGAGTCCCGTTAGTCCGCTCGGTGCTGATGGAGATGCTGAAGCTCCCTCCGCTGCTTTTATACTCTCCGTCTCCTAGGTAACTCCCGGCCCGGCCTTATTGGTCGGCACCGGCGCCAGGGATTCCCCCCGCCGCGCGCTTCGTAGCTGCCCAAACATGGGCCGCATCCGGCTGTGACGGCGGGTATCCCCGCACCATAAAAGGACCGGCGGCAGAGCGACGTCACACACCGGGAGAGCGGAGAGCGGAGAGCGGAGAGAGGGCTTTCCTCCACTGCGGCAACACGGAGGTTACACAACCAGCAGGCCGCCTGCAGCAGCGGAGCCGCGCGTGCTGTTGTTGTTATTGACGCATTTTTATTAAAAACCGTTTTCACAGGTGGGTGTGCAGAGTTCAGCCCCATGGCAGAGATTTACAGCCCAAAACAGGCCGAACATTTTTCATTTTCTGCAAAGACGCATTTTCATGCATTGCTCCACAAAACTGCTGCAGCAACTTGTTTAACCCTTTGATTGATTGACCCTATTGATATAGTTTTTCCATTTGACATTTTTCTCTTGCTTAAAAAAAATCTAAATCTAATTTCTTGCAATTTGTGGAACAATTCTCACCAAGTTGTTTATTGCCTTTGACCTCGTGTTTTTGAGCAACAAAAGGAGAAATGACCCAAATATGAAATATTAGTAAAACAAAAAAAGTACAAGAAAATAACCTAAAAACTAGTTAAAATAAGATAGAATTTAATAAGAAAAAAAATGACCTGGAAAATGTGCTTAAATATATAATAAATCATTTACATAATTGAAAATATGTAATTATGATCGTTGTAAATTTCGTTTTTTTCCTTGACATTTTTCCTGGTATTTAAAAAAAATAATTTTCTAAATCTTCTAATCTCGCCATACAAAGGTCAAACTATCAGTGTCTTAAAGGCCTCCTCACCTGTTGGACTTTTTTGTTTACTTTAAATAACATAAAAAACACAGTTTGTTTTTGCAGCATAAAGACGAACAGTGTAATAAACAATGATTCAGCAGCAGGTGTTGACCCTCCTGAGCTGCATTTCAGTCGTCGTTTACGCTCATAAATAAAGAAAGACACACAATCATCTCTGGTGACATTTGAGACACAAAGGTTGTTCACAACCAGGGGACATTTTTAGAAGACACTGATGTATTTTTTGGACAGAAACTGTCTCGTTCTGTCTCTCTGTGTCACACTGATGTTTTGCAGCTCCTGGGTTCAGCACCACGGACAGCCCTGCAGCGCTGCAGCGGAGCACAGCTGTCCGTGGTGCTGAAACAGTAACATATCAGAGGCGCTGTCTGTGGTGCTGAAACACTCATGTATTAAAGCTGCAGTCTGTGGTGCTGAAACGTTCTTTTTAGAGGTGCTGTCTGTGGTGCTGAAACATGTTCATATTAGAAATGCTGTTCATGGTTCTGAAACACTCTTATGCCAGTGAAGCTGTCCGTGGTACTAAAGCACTCAGATATCTGCTCCTCAGATGACATTCCTGCACGCACACATCACGGTGAAGCGGCTGGGATGCTGTCGCCATGGAGACGGGAGGAGATTGAGGGCAGGCATTATGTAAAGAGGAAGCTGCTGGTTTAACATCTTTATATTTTTCATTATTAGTGTTGTTGTTTTACATATTTAGCAGCGGAGTGCACATTGTAAAAATAATATCTTTCAGTCACAGCGTCGGAGCATAAGAACATTTGGTCAAGTCCTTAACCCCTTAGACCCCAGCTTTTGTGTGATGTCTTTTAATAACATGGGGGGTAAAGGTAGTGACCAATTTAGCAAAAATGTCCCATAGACTGCAAGAAATTAGTAAAAGGTGACAAGAAAAAGACCTGAAAATCATTTTTAAGGAAAAAATTTAAGAAATAAAAAAAGGGAAAATTGTCCAGAAAACTATATACATAATTATATTTATGTTAGAGAAAAAAATGTATACAGACTTTTTTCTCAGCATGTTTGGGGGACTCATTTTCTTGTTTAATTATTTTTTTTAGCTTTCTTTCCTTCTTACTAATTTCTTCAAAATTAAGTTAATTTTTTTCCAAGTTAAGTTAAAAAAATTTTTTTAAATTTTGGGCCACGTTCTGTTAAGTTGCTCATTGCCCTCTCCCGACAATTTTCAGGGGTTAGGGTCAGGTCTCACAGGGTTAATGTGCTCACATGGAGACAATGGGTTTGTTTTTAAGAGTGACAAGTGAGTAAGAAAGTATTAAATGGTTTATTTCAGTGCTGAACATGGCTGTGCAAAACAAAATTACAAGTAATGTAACATTTGTTTAATATTTTGTGCAAATGTTTTACTTTTGCACATTATTATGTCGCCAATATGTTGAAACTATATTTTACCAACGTGGTTAACGTGGTTATGTTTAAACACAAAATCCACTGTGTTATGGTGAGGGAGAGGCTCGGGCTTAAAATTTTGGATCAGCCTCATCATCGTCATTCTGCCTGCAGTGGAAGAACTTATCAAAATCACACTTTGCAACTGGATTTAGCAAAATGGAAATATTCCTGATTTTAGTCCAGAATTATCAGATTAGCATCAGCGTTCCCACTTAGAGGAGACGTTTGCTGTAAAACCCACTATTTTTACGACTTTTTTTCTCATAAATCAGTTTTTTATTTTTACAAGAATTTAAACTCAGGAACCTGAAAGAAAAGAAAGAAAACCAAAAAAGAAATAGCGAAAGCTGACGTGAGGAAATGATCTGAAAGTTAGCTGAGGAGGGAAATGTCCAGAAAACTGTAATGATAATTATCTTACTTATATTTTTAAATGATGTTACAGAAAAAAAGAAAAACAATAGTGGATTTTGTATTTATTTTTTTATAATTTTCTTTTTTAAAAAGAATATTTTAAAACATTGTTTAAGTGTTTTCTTGTGCCTATTTTCAGGTAATTTTCTTGCCTTTTTATTTATTTATTACTTGTGATTTTTAGTTCAGTTGCCCCTTGCCCTCTTCAAGTTCAAAAAGTTGCTCAAGTTTCAACGGATTAAAAAAACCCTAAAATTCAAAGGGTTTTTTTTTTTGCAGGAAAACATTTAATTTGTAGTTCTGCAGTATTTTTTTATTCCAGTGTGTTTGTGAGCAGCATCTGGTGGCCGTCAGAGGAGCTGCAGCTTTCAGCTCTGACTGATTTTTAAGATTTCTGCTGCCGTGTGTTTGTCCATCAGGATGCTGCTGATTCCTCCACATGACTCTCCGCATTCAGCTGCTGCTTTCCATTTGTGTTTTGCATCCAGATCAACAGAAAATAACTACGTGACCAATCAGAGCCGTCGCTGATGGACGCAAGCGGACAGAAGAAGAAGAAGAAGAAGAAACCCCCTCTGAAGGGACTAAATCAAGAAACTGGATGATGGAAGTATGTGCGGGGGCGAGCAAAGAGAGGCTGTTGCCATGGCGCCGTGCCACCTTCTGTTCCCTCCACCTGTTAGAAATAACACACACACACACACACACACACACTCGCATTAACGTGGCGTCAGAAACTCTCTGGCCTTCAGTTTCAGTCCTCTGCAGCCTGACTCACACTTTTTTTTAAATCTGTCACATAAAGCAGTCAGTTTGTCATGTTAAAGGAGTAATCCGCCTTTTTACTCCAGTTTTAACGCTGACGCGCTCGTGATGCACAGTTTCAAACAAAGAGAGTGAAAATCGATGCAGCACAATCAGAGATATCGTCTTTTTCACTCCATGCAGTCTTCTTCTTTGTTGACTACATTACCCACAATGCACCTCTCCCTCTGACAGCTGTGCTCTCCTGCAGCAGAGAGCAGCAGCTGCTGCACAAGGACAGATTATTTATATATATAACTTTTTGTGACAACTCATTGACTTCACAAAGAGTTTGGAAGTCAATGTCATTTTACAGGCAGGGAGACTTTGATAAAGGATGTTGCATTCTGGGAAATGTAGGATTCAGTTGTGTTTTTTCTGGTTAAGAGTAAAAGGAGATCTCAGACTCTGCTGCTCAGATTTTGACTGTTGTTTTCCGAATCTGCCTCCGATGAACTCCAAAACTTTATCAAAGCAGTCAAATAAATTTAGTTAAGTACTGAAACTTGTACTTTGCTTTAATATTCACATTAAAAGTGTTTGTATTAACCCCTCAGATTTATCTGGTGACCCTTTTAAGGGGCCCGACCCCGAGGTTGAGAAACACTGGATCAAAGTGTATAAAAAAGTTGTTTGAATTTGCTTCATTTTAAACGTTTATTTGGTTTTTAAGTGTTGAATCAAACTGAAACCTGAAGAAACCAAAGTGTCCGTCTGTCTCTCTGCTTTAAGGTCGCCACGGCAACCAGCGACACCCAGCCTGATAACATCAAGGCTGACTGAGATAAACACAGTCAGGGTGAGGACACACACACACACACACACACACACACACACACACACACACACGACCTCTGACCTCTCCAAGGTCTCTCTCTGGGGGTCGGAGACTAAAAGCAGGACTCCTCAGCCTGTCTCCCCACTCTCCTCCTCCTCACAGACATGTTCACGCGCCTCCTCTCCTCTCTGCCTCTCTCCGTCTTCCCTCTCTCCCTCCCTCCCTCCTTCCTCCTCCTCCTCCTCCTCTTCATCGTCGCAGCGGTCGTCCTCCTCCGGGCTCGGTCCTCTGCTCCTCCGGCTCGGAGCTCCATCCCCTGCCTGCCGAGTCTCCCCTTCCTGGGCAGCCTCCCCTGGCTGGGAGGAGGCCTCCCTCCTCACCTCCTCTTCACGCAGCTCGCCCGCAGGTCAGAAACACGGAGCGCTAATTCATGTTTGAAAAAAAATGTGAACTTTACCAGTTAATGTTTAAAAAAAATTTGATGTTTAAAAAAAACTCATGAAAGTTACAAGTTAGAGTTTTAAAGAATTTGTTTACGATTCCAAAAAGCTGTTAACGTTTGGAACAACGGGTTCATATTCCTCATTAATGTGTGGAAGGACTCATTCATATTTGGAGGAAAGGTAATATTTTGTAGTTCTCTTTAATATTTAGAAGGACTCATCAATGTTTCCAAAAAGCTGTGAATGTTTGGATGAATGTGTCATTCCATGTGGATGTTTTGAGCGACTCGTTAATGTTTGGAAGGACTTGTTAATGTGCAGAATGACTAATTAATGCTTTGTAGCTCTCGTTAAAACTTGGACAGACTCGTTAAAGCTTGGAAAAACTCGTTAATGTTTGGGAGGACTTGTTTATGTTTTCATGGAACAGCTAAGATCTGAATGTTTGAGTTATTTCTTATTAATATTTGGAAGAAGTGCATAAATAATACTAGTTAAAATGTTGCAGTTCTCGTTACTGTTTCAAAAAAGCTGTTAATGTTGATAAGAGAGATAAGAGAGATATTCTGTCATGTTTGTTTGCTTTCAGTATTTGGAAGGGCTCCAATTTTTGAAAGGACTTCTCGAAGTGCGGAAGAATTTGTTAATGTTCAGAAGGACTAGAAAATGTTTTGTAGTTCTTGTGAAAGGTTGTAAGGACTCGTTAATGTTTGGAGGAACTCATTATTCTTTGTATTTGTTAATGCTTAAAGGGTTGGTTTAAAGTTTGTACTCGTTACTTTTTGGAAGCATTAACGAGTCCGAGTGCATGCTGTGACTGTTGGAGGTGATGAAGCTGATGTTTGGGATGTTTCAGGTACGGCTCGGTGTTCGCTCTGTTTCTGGGGCCTCACTTCACCGTGGTGATCAACAGCCATCAGCAGGCCCGAGAGGTGCTGCTGCACAGAGGGAAAGACTTCGCTGGACGACCCAGCATGGTGAGACACGCAAAGACAGAGACAGAGAGAGGACACTACTCCTGCTGTAATGGCGTACCCCAGGGTTCTGTTTCGGGTCTCCTTTATTTCAGTTTATATTAATAGTTTAGGTCAAAATGTGGATAATGCCAACTTTTTTTATGCAGATGACACTGTGATATATTGTGACGGTTCGTCCATCATGCAGACTGTCTTTAACTTCATCCAGATTCAGCTCAGACAGCTAAAGATGTTGGCTCTGGTGAAAAAGTGTTGTGATTTATCGTGAGCCACATGACGGCTCTTTTTTTAAAAATCCTGATCAGGTGACCACCAACCTGCTGACCAGAGGAGGTAAAGACATCGCCTTCTCAGACTACACTCCGCTGTGGAAGTTTCACCGCCGCCTCGTCCACAACTCCTTCACTCTGTTCGGAGAGGGAACCAGCCGACTGCAGGACATCGGTACTCCGGCAGTTATTTCACACAAACACAGACCTCTCACATGACGACGACGACAACAACAACAATAACAACAACAACAAATACAATTGATAGTAATAAGCATGATATTAAGAGGAACTTGTTAATGTTTGAAATGGCTAGTTAATGTTTTGTAGCCCTTGTGAAAGGTTGGAAGGACTCATTAATATTTGGAAAGACTCGTTAAAGTGTGGAAGGACTTGTTAATGCTTGGAGCAACTACTGAAAATAATAATAATGATAGTCTTTATTTATATAACACTTTTCAAGCTTAAGCACAAAGTGTTTCCCAGATTTAAAGATTTACAAAATATTTATTTATTATTTATTTTATTAAAAACCCACGTGGCCCCTCCCCCCGCCCCCCTTATGACATAAAGAAAATTAAGAACATTAGAAACGTTAGAGCACAAATATTAAACAGTACTGCGTACATGAAAATATGAAGGTGCAGGTACAGAAATACACTTTTGTGTGTGTGTGTAAAATATTAAAATGAAACAAACTACAGCTGAGCCAGTATTTCTATGGTGTTGCAGCTGCTTCACATTAAAACTGTTGATTTATTATCCATGTCCGTCCAGTTCTGTCCTCTGTGGACAGTCTCTGTGCAGAGCTGTTGTCTAATGGACGGCGAGGCTTCGACCCGTCTCCTGCAGTGACCAGGGCTGTCACAAACGTCGTGTGCACGTTAGTGTTCAGCGCTACCTATCGCCATGGCGACGCAGAGCTGCAGGAGGTGATCCGCTACAATGACGGGATCGTCCAGACCATCGCCAGAGGAGGACTGGTGGACATTTACCCCTGGATGAAGGTACGTCACCTGTCTCCGACTTTGACCCTGAAACTGTTCACTCTGAAGAGGTGGAGACTGAACGAAAAAATGTCCTCTCAAAGATGTCCACACAGTATAAAAATGTCCTCACTTTTCAATCATGTCTCCACTTTCCCAAAAATGTCCCGACTTACTGAAAATGTCCTTAGTTTGTCATAAATGTCCTCTTTCTGAAATGTCTTTAGTATCAAAAAAATGCTGCTTCAAACTTCAAAAAATGTCCCCACTTCCCCAAAATGTTTTCACTGTCCAAAGTGTGTCTCTGTCCCTCAGGTCTTTCCTAACAAGTGTCTCAGTAAACTGAAGGAGTGTATCACCGTCAGAGACAGACTGCTGTCCCGAAAACTTGAGGAGCACAAGGTGACGTCCTCACACAGACAGGCGGCCTCGAAAAGTGTCACCTGGAGCTGAAAATGACGAGACTTTAAATTGTCCAACAAAATTTAAAAATAAAATAAATAAATATCACTGTTAAAATCCCGTGTCCTCCAGGTGTCTCTGAGTGACGGTGACCCCCGCGACCTCCTGGACGCCTTGTTAAAGGGAAAGACGGACAGTAAGTCCCCTGGTTGTGAGGAGGACAGGATCACTGATGACCACGTCCTGATGACGGCGGCCGAGGCTTTTGGTGCTGGCGTGGAAACAACGTCCACCACGCTGCTGTGGATCCTGGCGTACCTGCTGCACCACCCGCAGGTCCAAACCGCCACGCTGTAAAACACATCGAGAGTTCAAAGATAAAAACTCCCCAACAGTTTAAAAGTATCCAGCCCAAACCAATAGTCTATTAACCCTTTGAAACCGGAGCAAACTGGTTTGATGTCTTTCAGGAACATCGGAGAAAGTCACATCAGCATCACATGACCCAAAAACGAGCAAAAATTAGTATCAGCATCAGTTTTTTTCCCACCATGGCTGTGGGATCAAAAATGTCATTTTTGGACCTGAACAGTCTGAATGTAACTATTTAGTTTCCACAGTGTATTTTAGACTTATTGTAGGAGCTGAGCTGCAAATTCACTGATTACACTCAGATACACAATCTGGACTACATTTAGGACACATGCATCAACACACACACAGTTATCACAACAGGAAGAAGAAAAGAGACTAAAATGAGACAAACAGTCTCTAAGGATTAAAATCATTATGCCCCGCCCCCTGCAGGTCCAGGAGCGCGTGCAGAAGGAGCTGGACGAACACGTGGGCGAGCGAGCCGTTTGCGTGTCGGACCGCGGCCGGCTGCCGTACCTGGACTGTGTCATCAACGAGGGCATGAGGATCCGCCCGGTCAGCCCCGTGCTGATCCCGCACACCGCCATGACGGACAGCAGGTGACCCACCTTTAAACGCCGCAGGCATTCCCGAAATCACCGAATTAATGCACAAACCTGTGAAATAACACAGGATGGTCGGAAATTTAGGAAACCCAACAATAATTTCTGTTTACGGTTTCTGGCTGATAAAAAGGGTCATTTTTGGGGATTTTTTTAAAAGAAAAAAACATGACTTCTAAACCAAAATTTTTTCTTAAAAATCACCCAAAAACATTTAAAGAAGAAAAAATTGCTATTTTCCTTCAGAAAATAACCAACAGATTCATTAAAAATGAAAATGATCTGCAGCTCCAGCCAGTGTCTGTCTGTCTCACTGTCTCACTGTCTCTGTCTGTCTGTCTCACTGTCTCTGTCTGTCTGTCTCACTGTCTCTGTCTGTGTCTGTCTGTCTCACTGTCTCTGTCTGTTTCTGTCTGTCTCACTGTCTCTGTCTGTGTCTGTCTGTCTCACTGTCTCTGTCTGTGTCTGTCTGTCTCACTGTCTCTGTCTCTGTCTCACTGTCTCTGTCTGTCTGTCTCACTGTCTCTGTCTGTCTGTCTCACTGTCTCTGTCTGTCTGTCTCTGTCTGTCTGTCTCACTGTCTCTGTCTGTGTCTGTCTGTCTCACTGTCTCACTGTCTCTGTCTGTCTCACTGTCTCACTGTCTGTCTGTCTGTGTCTGTCTGTCTCACTGTCTCTGTCTGTTTCTGTCTGTCTCACTGTCTCTGTCTGTTTCTGTCTGTCTCACTGTCTCTGTCTCTTTCTCTGTCTGTCTCCGTCTCTGTCTCCGTCCCTGTCTCTGTCTGGTAGTATTGGCGGTCACTCTGTCCGCCGTGGGACTCGTGTTTTGGTCAACATGTGGTCGATTCACCACGACCCCGAACACTGGGACAAACCCGACCTGTTCAACCCAGGTAACACACACACACACACACACACACACACACACACACACACACCTCATCAGAATAAAAAAAACAGAACCTGAACACACCCTGTTGTCTTAATATCCAGATCGTTTCCTTGACGACCGGGCCAGCGGGTCACGCCCTCCTGCTTCCTGCCGTTCGGGGCGGGGCCTCGGGTCTGCGTTGGCGAGTCGTTGGCGCGGCTGGAGCTCTTCCTCTTCCTGTCGTCTCTGCTGCAGCGAATGAGCTTCAAGCTGCCTGACGGGGCTCCCCCGCCCAACCTGCAGGGGCGACTGGGCGTGGTCCTGCAGCCGCTGCCTTATAAGGTCGTGGTCACTCCGAGGGCGGGCTGGGAGGGCGGGGGCAATGTGACCGTGGGAGGGGTTAATGGTCCTAAAAATAAACCGTTTGTTGCTTCACTTAATTTTTTGAGTAGAAATGAAAATTCTGCACAAATTAAGTGACAGAAAGTGTTCAGCCGACAATCTTCTCCGTCTGATGGTGAATTTTTATAACACAAGAAAAAACAGCTCACAGCTCCGCAGAGCAGCATTTCGCAAAACAAATGACATGAAAATGGTTCTTTACTGTTACAAAAAGAAATTTCAGTGCACTGCAAACAGCAGCAGGATCCAAACCGTTACACCCACCAAGAAGAAGAAAAGGTTTAAAGGTAAAAAAAAAAAAAAACACTGAAAAATTGAAAAGAAAAGAAAAAAATCACCAAACATGTTAAAGGAAACAAAAACTGCCAATTTTATTTTTAAAGAAAACAAAATGACCAAAAATGTTCAAAGAAAAGAAATTAGCAAATACTTTTTTTTTTTTTTAAAAAAATCATTCTTAAAAGAAAAAAAAAATGTCTAAAAGTTTAAAGAATATAATAAGTCAAGAATATCAAAGGAAAAAAATGCCATGAAGTTTGACAAAAAAGTTTTTTAAAATTTTGGTGATTTTTAAAAATAATACGAATAACTGTGTGTGTAATTAATCATTATTATTGTTTTTTAAATCAAAAAATACTGATGAATCTCCAGTATTCTGACGGTGATTTGTGAGATGAATGTGGACACAGACGGTTTGTAGATTTGACGGTTTTTATTCAGTATATCTTCACACACTTTTAGAACAGGCTGGTTTAGTTAGGTCACACACACACACACACACACACACACACACACACACACACACACACACACACACACACTCACTATTGATTTAGTGTTACCAATAATGGTCGTAATATTAAGGGGTTTCAAAGACTGATCTCGTCTCTGCTTCCTTCCGACTCCTCCGACAGAAACCTCATGCAAACAGGAAGGACAGAGAGAGGAGACCACCGAGGAACATTTTAGTAAATTAAATTGTTTTTTCAGACGCCGCGGGCGAAGCTGCGTCCAGTCGCCGCGCTGAACGACTCATCAGAGAGACAAAATGGTAAACATTAATCGAGGCCGAAATCCAGAGTTTTCTCTGATTGGGTTCACATTTCGATCAGGGTCGATTATTCAGAGTAACTGGGGGTACCTGTTTAAAAATAAACAACAAAAAAAACTTGTGCTTTCAAGAAGGACAAATACTTTTTATTTGGCTTTGGGGGAGGGGCATACAATTTTAAATAGCCGTATTTTGTATTTACTACCAGAAGGCTTGTTTTCTTTGTTTTTTTATGGTCTTTTTCTTTCTTTAAACATTTTTGGCAATTTTTATGACCGTTTTTTTAAATTTTCTTTCTTAACATTTTTTTTCTTGATTCTGAAAGAAAACATGCCATGGAGGGCATGTTTACCAAAAATGGCATTTTGAAATGATTTAGAAGACTAAAATGTTGGCCATTTTAGTGATTTTTGATTATTTTTTTTTAATAAAACATGCCACAGGTTTGGAAGCCACACTTTCTCAAAAAAATCACCAAAAATGACAGCATTTATCACAGCCAGAAACTATAAAAATAGCTGTTAGCTGAACACATTATGTTATTATACAGGTTTGTAAGACAAACCTCTGTGACTTTTCTAAAATGTTTGGGATATTTAGTTTTCCAAAAGTTTTATAGGCCTGAAAATAGCTATTTGCAAATTCCAAGACCTTTACAGATTTTTAATGACTGTACGAGCCCTGATAAACATACTCGATATTTGCAACTGACATCGATGACATCACCTTTGTCCCCTGAGGGATGCATACTGGTAATTGGATAATTTTGAGGACTTATTCAATGTTAAACAATTAAATGTTGTCAATTATAGCATTTAGACGATCAAACTTGTCAATGTGAACCCAGTCAGTGTGAAACTCTTCTATCACAGAGGACTGTTTTTGAGCATTTTCGTCCACCGTCATTTGGTGAAAACTCACCGTGGTTTGACTCAACAGATTTCTCAACAAAAGTAGATAAAGACGAGGTTTCCAAATGTTCAGCCAGCCCTAAAATCAGCCTCGTTTGGAGGGAAACTGTCAAAGATTTTATCAGTAAAATATATTGTTCAGACATTTGTATCTGCTGAAATTCATCTAATTGACTGCCATTGGCCTATCGGAAAAAAAGATGACAATTTTTCTATTGTCATTTCATAGAAGACTTTAGCCTTAAATGCCTCACAGCGCCTGAAGTGACGTCCTGAGTGTCAGGATTTTCAGGAAATTTATCCCCAACCCTGACAACCGGCAATTCAAGGAGTTCAGACAAAGTTGTCTCCCTCTACTTCAGTTAGCAGTTGACTACGTTTCCCATGATTCCTCCAGAGAAGAGATGGGGCCTGTTTAGCTGATAGAAATGAATAAGCAACATTTCCACATTAATGTCATTTGTATAATCGATTAACTGGTAAAATTAAAAATCGATTAATTGTTATTTTAGAAAATAAAAATAAAACATTTGCCTATTTCAAACAATAACAAATGCGTTTTATCCTCAGTTGAAGCTCACAGCAACATATATTTTGACAGCATTTCACAGCCTGTCGATTAATCGATTAAATATCATGTTTGATTAAATTCCAATTAATCAATCATCACTTAATTGTTACCATCCCTACTCAAAACATTTTTGCTTTTTTAAAGTTGTTGTATATGAACATTATGAACAATTTCTAGGAGACAGGACGTTTTATTGAAGTATGCACCGCTGCATGTTAACAGGAATATCAGTGTAATCTACTTCTTTCATTAGAAGTGCAAACAACTTAGTAGGAGTAATGTCCTTTTTGGAATATTTTGCACATGTAAAAGTTGTCTGGGTCAACAGTCTCTTTGTGAAGACATTTGGATAAAATCATAAATAAATAATGCCAGAACGGGCTGTGTTTCCCTTTACGTGGCCGATCTCAGAGCTGCAGACTTTTTGGGGAACCCGAGCTACAACAGACAGATTTTAGACAACATTTCTTCAGTCACTCTGGTTCGAAAGTCCACACCCACACAGAGCGAGAACGGCTCTATCTAATGCTAAGTAGTAACAGTTGTCAAGTAGAAATGGCACTCTGTAACCATGGAGATATATTATTAGTTCAGGTAAACAAAAAAACACCATCAACCACAACATCAACAGCTTGGTATCACCCTTGAGCTTCCTCGAGGAGGTCCTTCCAATTAACTCTTAGTCCACAGGTTTGGGTCCAATTGAAACAACGTTTTCAATGAGACGTTTTGCTGACGCCACCTGGGACTCAGATGAGCTGTCCAAAATCTGGTCAAACCCAGATTCCAATATCCATGACTTTAGCCACAAAAGGTTTAAAAACTGGATCCGTGTGCACGTTGGTTTCAAATCTGGCGACCAAAACTTATAGTGAACATCCAGGTGTCAATCAGAGTTTGACAAGGGAATTGTCCGCCCTGTTTGCCGCTACTGGCGTCACGAGACGTCCTCTCGGTGGCAAAGCTTTGTCCGTCCTACTGGTGGCTCTGTCGGCAAAGCATCATCCTTTGCAACAAATGGGTGGTGAAGTCCGCGTTGTAATGCAGCGTGGACGCAGGCTTTAGAGATCAGTCAACCACACGTCTTTACATCAGAGAGGGTCGACTCAGTGATATCCAGGACTGAAACAATCGTCAGGTGACCGCAGCGGTAGTCGTAGTTACACGGGGAACACACATGATATTGCCTGCATCTTTGCTTTTGAAGATGACGTTGCAATGCCCCCACGTTCGGGTACAATCTTGTGTCACTGCAAGCTCCTATTTATACACAGACACTTGCTGATGAAAAATATTGCTCTTCACTAATTACATATTCTAAGGTGACTTCAAACACACTGGCATGTACTACACACACATCATTGACAAAATATACTCTCTTTTTGTGTCTTTTTGTCACAAAATATTGACACGTCCTTCAATCTGACAGCGTATGAAACGTCAACATGTTGGAACAGCGGCTTGAAAATAAATCCTAAATTATTTGTTCAATTCTTTGACAGGATTCGTCATTTTAAGGATCTAAAGTAACTTTTTAGGTGAATTTTGTAAACGTAGTCCGTTAATTGATCAATCAATCAGTAGAATTAAAGGTTCTGAATGGAAAAAAAGTAATGTGTCTGTAAATGGAGAGATGCACAAAGTGAAAGAGAATATTTCAGACTGAATGTAGATTTTGCGTTGTTAACAGCGTATTGTTGTTTCTGATCTCAAAAGAGACAAAGACGGGAATGATGACGTGCTCCTGTCTCTTGTTTGGTGCTTTGTTTCTGTCTAAGAGTGCCCATTGTTGATTCCCAGTTATGCAAACGCTTTCTGTGCCGAAAGACTGACGCACAGAAAACCAACCGATCTGACAACCCTGAAACCTTCCCTGCAGGATCAAATCTGAGAAACTGTCTCTCCCGTTTCAGAGACTACCCACCTAATTCCGCTCTCCTGACAGACTTCTTCATCAAAACGTCCCCTCAAATGAATGAATCAGTCTTCCCTCTGTCAGTCAGAGTGAATCACCCGCCTACATCAGTCAATCTTCGCTTCCAAAACAGCCAGTTTGTCTCCGGCACGTTTCCAAACCTACATCATTACCCAAGTCAAACAAAGTGTCTTCTGCTGTCAACTATTTAAAGTTCCTGTGTTGTTTGCAAAGGACGGACGTAAGACAGAAAGCGTCATTTCTGTCAGAGGGTGTGATGCACTTTGAGGCGACCTTGTTTCACGCGGCAAAGGGAAAGATTCATGTTTTTGACTTGTTAACGTCATTGGACCAGACGGTTGTATGAGTTCAGAATTGGTCATGTGTGGGTTAAAAAAACCCCACCCTGGATGAACAAAGAGAATTATATCCATAAATAAGCATTTAATCACCTGTAATGATGTCTGAATTAATATGCACAAAATTGGATTTCAGAAAAATTTGAGTTTCCAAGTTCTATTTACAAAATGGATAATTTTTTTCGAGAGTGTAAAGGCCAAGGTTTTAGTGACTGGATCTCACTTTCCATAATGCCACTTAAACAGTGTCTTTTATAGGACCTTTTCTGCCGGGTAAATGCAAAATTAGTGGAGTTCCAGTTGAAACATCAGTATTGTTTCATGAAGAAGGAAGTTAATTCAAAGTTTTGAGTCCTCTTTCAATGAAAAACACTAAATGTTACTCCAGAGATTATCTTTGATGGACTATTCTTAAGCATCACATCACTTTTGGAGACTAGAGCCAAAAGTTAGTCACTAAAGCTGTGTCACCTTAACCTCCAAAAACAAATTCACCCTTTCAGATCATTCACCCTGACTGACAACACGACTGAATGGGTCTACGCTTCACAACAAGCTGCTACAGCTCGCTCTCGGTTCATAAACAACTCTCCAAAGTTAATTAATGGTGGATTGCTTAATGTGAGTAAACTGCAAAACTTTTGTTGGGATCAAAATGGGAATAAGGCATCCTAATCTTGACATTTCACAAATTGCTGACACCAGTTCTGTAGCACAGTATTTGTGGATTCAATCTGCATCAACATGCAGAAACTTCTGAACCACATCTGGCTAAAATTCCAAACCACAGATGCAGAAACCGTGTTGCAATGAGCTGCTGCTTCTTGTTGAAACTTTTCCTAACATCTGGCACCTCTGCTGGTGTGACAAACGGATGCTGAATGAGTGATATTCATTAATGTGACATAACTGATTCACAATCACAGTCGTCAAAACCTCCCCGCTTTAGAACAAAAAAAAAAAAAAAAATTCAAGGGAGGACACCATCATAACTTCATCCCTTGTCTGGATGGTTTGATACACGCACTTCTGTCAATCACACCGTCTCCATGACGATGACGACTTCGCTGCCATCTTCGGATGTTGGTGTGGTGGTGGAGGTGGAGTTGCACAGCATAAGTCCTTCACCTGTGGTTATCTGACCCCTGGCAGGACAGTCCACACTGTCATGGAGATCAGTGTTTCCACCTCCCTTTTTATCCCTTTTATCTTCTTCTTTCTCCTCTTCCTCTTCCTCATCGTCTTCCTCCTCTACCCGACACCTGCACACCTCGATGCCGGAGTCGCCAGTAAGTCTCCGATGTCTGTACTGGCTCTCATCGGCTCCCATGTCCTCATCTTCGTCATCATCATTGTCCTCGTCATCCTGTTCCTCGTCTCCGTCGTCCCAGCTGGGAGGTCCAGGTTCAAAGACATCCACGCAGGGGGAAAAGAGAGTCTGTTTTGGAGGAGACTGAGTCGCACGAGGCGAGGGGGAGAGGGAGGAAGCGTGGCCAGAGGAAGATCCGCCTTTGTTGGACTGGTGCATTGCAGTGAGGGGGTCTAGGAGTAAAGCTGGGGCTTGGAGGGATGTAGAGGATGTGGGTGGAGGGGTGGCGAGGGAAGGAGGTGAAGGAAGAGATGGGGGTGAAGATTGGGAGAGGGCTGCAGGAGGAGAGGGAGTGAAGGAAGATTCAGACTCTATGGTTATGGCTGGACAGGAAGAAGGGGAGGACACAGGTGTTGGCAAAGTGAGCACTGGGGCAGGTGCGGACAGTTGGTCTGATCCAGTACCGACCTGGACATTTGTTGGTAATGGTCGGGTAAGTTCTGACTCTGACGATTGAGACAGAACCAAAGAGGGACCTGTCTTGGCTGGCACTGAGGCTGAATCTGGACAAGATACGAGAAGAGTGACAGACCCTGGGTTTTGGGGCAAGCTTGATGTTGGGCTTTGAGGAACCGGGGCTTGACCCAACCCAGGTGACAGTTCTGGAATCTGGCAATGGGCTAAAGTAGCCGCATCTGTAGCAAGGACAAGGTTTGAATGTGCAGGTTTTAGAATGAGGCTAGTTTCAGAGTCTGGGACTATGGGGATTTTGGGTTGCAGGTTTGGCACAAGGGTAATGGTTGAAGATACTGAGTTTGAAGCTTGGGTCAGGTCTGTAAGTATTGGGCCTAGAAGGGGGTTAAGGTCTGTAGGTAATGGTTCTGGACTTTGGGTAGTGTTTGAAGGTACTGGTTCTGGATCTTGGGTAAGGTTTGAGGGTACATGGAATGGAACTTGGGTAAGGTTTGAAGATACTGGGACTGGAGGCGTGCTCAGGTTTGTAAGTACTGGCTCTAGAACTTGGTTATGGTTTGAAGGTACTGGGACTGGAGCTTGGGTATGGTTTGAAGGTACTGCTTCTGGAAAATGGGTAAGGTCTGAAGGTACTGGGACTGGAAGAGGGATAAGATTTGTGGGTACTGTTTCAAGAACTTGGGTAGAGTTTGCAAGTACTGGAGCTTGGGTAAGGTTTGAGGGTGCCGGAACTGGCACAAGGCTAGGATTTGGGTCTGGGCTTGCAAGACCAGCAGAGCCTGTTATTAAGGCCAAAGTTCTTCCAACATCTGGAGTTGGTACTGAGGTTGGGCTACTGGGAACATTGGCTGTATCAAAAGATCCCGTTAGATCGAGGGTTTTGAGGGTTTTGGTGCTGTCAGAAGTGCTGGCTGTTGGGGTAGAAGGGCCTGACATTGAGGTGATTTTGGGGGCAGGGGTAGTTTCGGGGCCCTCAGCTTGACCTTCAGTGCTCATTACTTGGATGAGGGGGAGTGTGGTGTCAAGACCACTTGGGCTAGGGAGTGTAACTGGGCTACCTGTGCTGACTATTGGGGTAGATGGTGCTAGGTCGAGCTGTTGCTTTGTGGGAGATGGAGTTACAACAGGAAGAGCCACCTCTGAACCAGGAGAGGGCAGAGGCTGAGGTGAGGCCACCCGGGTAACAACCGCCACAGTAACAGCCTTGTTGGGAACAGATGAGTCCGTAGCAACAGTTTCCTCTGCCTTGGCAGCGTCCTCATCACCGATGTCAATGGCCACTGAGGCAACCATTCTCTCAGAAACAAATCGTCTCTCATCTGCCTCCAAACAGGTTGCCACCGCAGTGATGGTCTCCATGGTGACATCGAGAGTGAGGGGCGCAGCTTCGCTGGGCGTGGTGGCATGGCTTGTGTCAGTCTCGTACGTGACGGGTGCCGATAAGGAGGAGCTACATGGAGAGGAGGGGCAGCAGGAGTCACAGGAACAACTGGAGCTACAGGGAAGACACACATTCATTAATCATCTAAATTTATGGAAACAAACAAATGATTAACTCTTACTGTGCAGAAAAAAGCTTGCTAAAATTGATTTATGGATTTAAAGGTGTTTTACCAAACAGTAATAAAATGGTGACATATCGATTGTTAGTAGTTACTGAGACCAATTACTGATATTTGCCACCAATTTGCATTTACAATAACAATGAAAATTTTAGAGTTTTAAGTACTCCCTACAGTTTTACCAGCATTTTCTTAGTCATTACTATGTCCTGAGCTGCTAACGTTATTTCCTGAATTTCTACTACTTCTTATTCTTCCTCTGTGGTGGTAGTAGTAGTAGCATTAGCACCAGTACTCCCAGTAGCATTAGCGACATTGTTACCTGTTGTCTGAGCTGAGGGAGGATGGACCGTCGCTGAGCGGCCGGTGCAGCAGCGGGTCGTGCTGCGTGAGCAGGTGGGGGTCGGCGGTGCGGGGGGGCTGCGGGTAACGTGGGGTGGTGAACACGGAGCTGTAGGGTGGAGGAGGGGTTGAGGGTTGAGCCGCCACCTCCTCGTAGGACGGCAGCTTCAGCGATGCTAAGAAACCTGAAAATAGAAGAACGAAGCAAGGTTAGAGCAAAGCCACTTGGGGCTGGTGGAATGAACACAACACTGATTATTATCAACTCTAGGTGCAATATCAGAGGCAGCTGCACTTGCTCGAGTTTCTTGAAGATATTTCGCCTCTCATCCAAGTGGCTTCCTCAGTTTAGAATAGAATGAAAGAATCAGAAAGGGGTTTAATGCCAAGCAAGTCCAGTTGCTTATGACATAGCACCTGGAATTACCTAGCGAGGGCTATGGCGGCATTTTTATTTTTAGTGGCATGTTTGTTTACATTTTGCTGTGTGTTGCCACTGCAGCTGCATAGATGGATGATGCATGCCAAGTACGTTTTGTTGTACCAAAGTTTATTAAGATCCATGTTGCAGAATGGAGCTGCACTAAACTCATAAGACGGTAAAAATCTCACAGTGTGCAGAAGGCTGTATGCACAGAACACAACAGAAATGTCAAGTGGACTGCAAGTTTTTAATTGTTCACTGAACATCCATACTACTGATGTGTCTTTACCAGACAGTGGTGCCACCTACTGCTGACAGACCCAGTTCCAGTTTCACTGTTGCATTTGACCGGCATTCGGAGGTGAACAATTTTCAAAAACAAAAATACTGAGCAGTGGAGGAGTAGGGGCAATCGGTCGTTCCTAATATGAAAACGCCCTGATCGGCCAATATTTCTGGGGTTCTGGTGTGGCCAGTGGTTATCCAGACTATGGATACTTGAGCCAAGATGTCGTTTCCATGCCACATGCTTCCATGCATCGTTTAAAGTCTGATTAGCAATTAAAGATGCAATATACACCGAGTCATGACACAAAACAGGGGCTGGCTTTACTGTCTTGATGCTGAGAGTTAAATTTAAAAGCAGACGGTCTTACTGAGGTCCAGCATGGATGACGGGTAGGAGTTGGCTCCGTGGTAGGCCAGCAGGCTGATCTCTCTCTGTCTCTGCTGCTGCTGAACTCTCAGTTTGGCTCGACGGTGTCGGTAAGCACAGCAGCAGCTGAACAAGATGAGGACGGTCCACAGCAGCCAGAACCCTGAACACAGTATCACAGCATTTCAGATGTTCGATTCTTCACGACCGATCAATTGAATATTGATTAATTGGTATCATCACTACTTCAGATAGTTCAGATAGATAGCCTGTTCTCATTTGTCAAATAGCGCCACATTGTCTCTAAGCGGGTTTTCATTAACTCTCAAATTGCGCAAATTTAAATAGCGAATATAAAATATGCCTGATGGAAACACGTCAACTTAAAAAAAGCTCACATTTATCGCAAAAAAATTTTACACTAGCATGAGGTGATATTTCAGGGGATTTGAAAAAGTCATATTTTTCAAAACTGCAATGGAAACACTTTTTTGGCGAAATATGGCTTTTTATATATAAAAATATATAATATATAAATGGGAGTTTTTTTGTCTCCATTAGGTGTATTTTATATTCACAATCTGTGGGTTAATGGTCACTTAGTCAGAATGTAAATTTGCAAAATTAATTTAAATTTGTGAAATGAACTTACACCAGAGTTCGTAGTAGTAGGTGCAGCAGCCGGTCTCTCCGCAGCAGTGTCCCGTCTCACACAGGTAACCTCCGTTAGCGTTGGCCCCGGGGCAGTACCGCGGTCTCCCCAGCAGGGGCAGGCTGCCACCGGAGTGGTACTCCATCGCACCCCTGCTCTGCCCGGACCTAGCTCCGTGCCACCGCTACCTGCTCACCACGAGCAGCTAACAAGCTGTTAGCTCTCCAAAACAGACAAAACCGTGTACGCAGTCCAACTACATTTTCAGGTAATTTATTTTCAAACAGAATTTTATTTCCTAAGTGTTTGGTTTTAATAGCTATGCTGGTTTTGTTTCTGCTGCAGTTGAGAATTTTTCGAAGCAGCTGCTAGCCAAGCATTTTCACTTTTTTTGCAATCAGCTCATCAACTCTTAAGATAACTATTGGAGGGACTCAAGGGCCCACAATTTTAAGCATTGTGCCCCGAAAAGTCCCTGCAAAACTGAGGCTAACGTAATCCAGGTCCATTAGCACCAAAACACAGCGATACACAATTCAAAGAGTGTACGAAGGTTAACAGAGCCCCACCCCTCTCTGCTCACAGTCACAGGTAACAGTGGTGCAGCTAAACAGTGCGAGTCCTGCAGCTGTGGTCGAGTCGGCGCCAGTGGAGCGAGACGGGCTGACAGCCAATAGGAGGTCCAGAACTGCAGAGAGAAAAAAAGAGACAATAGTTTATTGATACAGAGCACGACAGGACGTCACACACTACTACAGCCTGTTTGATATTCAACACGGCTTCGGCTCAAACCACAAGCCGACACAATGCTACCCTCTCTCTCCACACACACGTTTGTTTTCCCACACTTGTGAGGACCCTCGCTGACACAGTGCATTCCCAGGACACTCACCTGAAATGAGGTCAAAAGTCTTTCAAGTCCGTCTTAAAACTCACAGTCCCAGAGCTACTGATCTTGTTTTCCAAGCCAGAAAATGATCAGTGACCCTTGATCATTATTGAACCAGAACAGGCTCTAAATATTGTGCGTTTCTCTTCGGACCCACTGCAGTTCGCTCTGTGGTTAGATTAGAGTTTTCAATTTTGATTTGTGATCTGAGAATTTGAGTTTACAACAACAAACAGAGTAAAACTTCTGATTTGTGATGTAAGGCAAAACTAAAATCATCAACCAGCCTGACGATATAAGCTGTTTCTGTCACTGAGGAGGGGGCTCTTCCAGGGTTACCCATATTTTAATTTATTTGTGGCAATGCGCCACTTTCACAACATCTGCTGCCACGTATTGATTTCATAATTCCGGAGCCGGACCGTTCATTAGGAGCTGTTCAAAAATATACACAAGGTATACTGAACCTGCTTTGATTGAGGGCCACTTTTGCAAAATGACTGCAGGCTAGGGGCCAGTCACAGTGTCCCCATACATGTTTCTAGAATTTTAGGATGTTTTGGCGGTTTTAAGAAATTTTTGAGGAATTTAGGACATTTCTCGGCCCACAAAAACCTACGAAAACCTATGGGTTTAGAGAGGGGACACAGAATAATACAAAGGGACACACACATTTGAAAAAAATTCTACCAGATTTGGACAAATATTAAGTCTGATTACAGGGTCATTGCTCGCATTAGGTAGAAATTAAACAGACAGTGTTTCATCTCCACTTTAGACATTCAATAATGTCTGAGCAGCCCTGCAGCAATGTCCTCAAACTGGTCCTCAACAGAAAGACAACTGCACACTCACTCTCACACACACACACACACACACACACACACACACACACACACACACACACACGCACGCACACACACACACACACACACCGCTGCAGGACACGCTGGTGGTCTGTTAAGAGT
>NC_056485.1:20722072-20749190 GCF_008729295.1 Plectropomus leopardus | reverse complement strand
ATGTGTGTGTGTGGCTCTCCCCTCTCCTGTGGGAATCACACCTGTGAGGTTTTGTGTCATGATGGTGTTTGTCCTCCGTGTCCTCGCTCCGTCAGCAGATCCTGTCCCTGCGGCAAGACCAGTGAGAGCACACACACACACACACACGCGCGCGCACACACACACATAACCACAAACAAACACACACACACACACACACACGCGCACACACACACGCGCGCGCGCACACACACACGCGCACACACATAACCACAAACAAACACACACACACACACACAAACTTAAATGCCAGGAATATTTGTTTATTTATTTTATTTTAAATGTTACATCTGTTTGAAGGTTTTATCGATCTACTGACCTGATGTGTGTGCGTGTGTGTGTGTGTGTGCGCGTGCGCGTGCGCGTGTGTGTGTGTGTAGAGTCGTCCCTGCCGTGCACAGAGGAAGTGTTGCCGTGCGGCGACACGTGCGACCGCCGTCTGTCATGCGGGAAACACACCTGTTCGATGAGGTGTCACCGAGGGAGCTGTGAGACCTGCAGACAGGTGGGACACACACACACACACACACACACACACACACACACACACACACACACACACTGTAAAAGCATCTAAATACACACATAAATCTTTTTTTCTTTGGTTAGGAACTTTATATTCGGTTTTTTCTTTCCTGTCCATCCCAGATATTTTGTTTGAAACTTTTGTTTGATATTTCAACAAAAAGAGGAAGAAGTACAAAAAAATGAACTTAGAATTAAAATGTAAAAAAAGAAAAACAAGCTGTTTTGAAAATAAATCTTTAAATCTACTCATTTCTGAACACACTGAACCTGTGTGTGTGTGTGTGTGTGTGTGTGTGTGTGTGTGTGTGTGTGTGTGTGTGTTGTGTCAGGAGGTGGAGAAGGAGTGCCGCTGTGGTAAATACAGGAAGTTGATGCCGTGTCACAAAGAGTACCTGTGTGACTCCAAATGTCCAAAAACCAGGAGCTGCCAGAGACACCAGTGCAGGAGGAAGGTGAGTCCACCATCGTCTTCATCATCACCTCATCTGTCCCTCTGTCCCTCTGTCTCTGTCTTCTGTCTCTCTGTCCCTCTGTCCCTCTGTCCCTCTGTCTTTCTGTCTGGAAATGTCTTTTTTTTTTTTTTAAAATTGTGATGAATTTTATTTATATTTTTTTTAAAAATGGCAATGACCTTTTATTAGAAATGTTTTGTTTTTTTTTTTTTTTACAGATTTTTATTTAAAAAAATAAATTATTTAGAGATTATTTGTTTGGATTCCTTTTTTTTAAAAAAACTGTAACTACAACTGTAAAAACAAATTATTGTCGAATTTTTAAATGTCTGACAGTCTTTGAACACATCATTGGGGCAGTGAAGTAATGTTTGAACAAGGTAACTTTAATGTACTTTAACTTAATTTAACTTTATTTTCGTCATTATAAGTCGATGTGTCGTCATTAACAGTTACATGCCTGAAAAATGGCGAGCAAGGGGGATAAAAGTGGGTCCTTGAAAAGTTCTGGAAAAGTTTTGAGATGTTGAGCTTCAGTTCTGTCTCCACTGACAGAAGATAAATCATCTTTGAGCGTCAGAAAAAATAAACAAATAAACAATAAAATAAAACGGAGATAAATCCAAATGTCAGGATCTAAAAGTTGAGCTAATGTTTATTTTCCAGATGATGCAGATGTTTGTTTGTGTGTGTGTGTGTGTGTGTGTGTGTGTGTGTGTGTGTGTGTGTTCTGCTGTAAATGTCACAGTGATGCGATCACACAGCGATCTGATAGTTAAAGGCCGTCCGTCGGGCGATTCTGCGGCGTGACGGGACGAGCTTTGACTCTCGGGGCCGATAACGGCGTTTTAATGTCGCCTTTAACTCTGTTCACACGCGTGGAAAAACAAACTGTGACGCTGAAATAAAATCCACAGAAGAAGAAAAAAACAGCTGGAATCTGTTTAAAACTCTGTTTCCCATCATGCCCTGTGTTCCAGTGTTGCCCCGGTAACTGCCCTCCGTGTGACCAGATGTGCACTCGAACTCTGGGGTGTCGCAACCACAAGTGTCCCTCCGGCTGTCACCAAGGTAACACACATAAAGACTTTATTACTTTATTTTGGAAGAAGTCCGGAATCTGTCGTGATATTTCGACATATTTTTAAAAACAATAATAGTAAAAAAAAATATAAGTAAGAATAAGTGAATAAAATCACCTGGACATTTGTTAAAAAAAAGAATAAAAAAAGCCAAACAAGATTTGACAAAAGTGCTATGAAACGGAAAATGTCCATAGACTGTATTCATGATGATTAGTTATGTATTCAAAATATAGAACATAGAACAAATATAGAACAAAAATATATTCCTCCAATGTTTTCCACAGATTTAAACCGATTTACTCAAGCTTTAATTTTTTTATTTATTTATTTTTTTACTATCCTTTCTAATTAGTTTAAAAAAAAACTCGGCAGAAGTGCTTTAACCCTTTGAAACCTGGATGGATCATTTTTTCTTGAAATTATTTTCTAATAATTTTCTCCCTCTCCCTTTTTATGAACATGAATTATTTTTTGTTTTATATTCATGTCACCTTTGCTCGTTACATTTTTTCCGTATTTCTGAAGAGATTTAAACTTTTTCACTCAGGTTTTAAAGGGTGAGAAGTGATGTCGCCCGATTTTTCAAAGGGTTAAAATTAAAGCTGTGCGGTAAATGTGGTGCAGCAGAAGAACACACATGCACACACACACACACACACACACACACACACACACACACGGCGTCACATCACATCAGTGTGTGTCAGATACGATGTGATCTGCTGATGGAGTCGCAGCTGGTGGAGGGTCAAAGGTCAAACTCAGGAAAATTCTGACCCACAACAAACACCTCCTCAACTGTGTGTGTGTGTGTGTGTGTGTGTGTGTGTGTGTGTGCGCGCGCGTGTGAGTGTGCGAGCGCGCGCTGACATTTGTGCCAGCTGATAGTGCTAAAACACACACACACACACACACACACACAGTTGATTATGTGGAAAAAGTCGACCTCTGCTTCCTGCTAAACATCATTAATCCATTTATGAAAGAGGTGTGTGTGCGTTTGCGTGTGTGCGTTTGTGTGTGTGCGTTTGTGTGTGTGTGTGTGTGTGTGTGTGTGTGTGTGTGTGTGTGTGTTTTCACAGAATAACAGACAGCTTCCTGCGTCCATTGTTTTCTGATTGGACGATAAAAAAGGATAATTTATGCGTCCGTCTGCCTCCTGATTGGCTGAATAGATTAAAGTTCATTTATTTGTGCGTCTGCGAGCTGATTGGCTGCTCTGACCTTTTTTAGAAGGTCGACCACCGCCAACGCATCAGCACGCAGATAACGGCTGACACTGTGTGTGTGTGTGTGTGTGTGTGTGTGTGTGTGTGTGTGTGTGTGGTGCTGATGGGAACAATAATAGAAGTCACAGCAGAGTGACGACTGACGAAATCCAGAGTCGTCAAAACCGAATTCAAAAACACAGCAAACACTGACATTAACACACAACATCATCGTCACGAGAACAAAACTTCCCAAGGTCATGGAAAACCTGGAAGAGTCATGGAATTTAGGAATAATAGGAATTTTCAGGCCTGCAAAAGTTGTTTGAAAATTATATATACCCCGAAAGTTTAAGAAAACTTTAATTTTATTTCACAAATATCACTTGATGTGTTCAAGGATCAACAGAAATTAATTACTGTTTTTTACAGTTTCTGGTTGTGATTATTATTATTATCATTTTCGGTGATTTTTAAAGACAACACGAGTTTGGAAGGAAGAAAAAAAAGTAAATATTTCCTTTTAAAAGAAACAAATAATGATGTCCAACATGTTTTCCTTAAAATCACCAAAAGCTTATAAAGTACCAAAAATAGCAATTTTTTGAAATGACAAATTATTTTCTTTAACAATTGCCAAAATAACAAAAAACTTTGCCAAAATAACAAAAAAAAAATCAAATTTATTTCTTTATAATCAACGAAATTTGCCAAAATTCTGTCTTTAAAAGTTGGCAAAATTAAAAAGAAAATGTTCATAATAAAAGAAATTTCTTTAAAAATTGACAAAAAAGCTACAATGGTTTCTTTAAAAATAGTAAAAAATGTATAAAAAAGAACCCTCCTTTGTTTTCTTCAAAAAATCTTTTTAAAAAACGAGGAAATGTTGAAGTGACAGGACTCTGGCTTTAGCTGACTATAGTTCCTGTCTCACCTGTCCTGCAGGTAGCTGTTATCCGTGTCCCGAGTCGGTGGAGGTCAAATGTTCCTGCGGTTCCACCGTCCTGGCCGTCCCCTGCGGCCGAGAGCGGAGCACCAAACCTCCTCGCTGCAAAGAGACCTGCAGGTAGACTCCCGCTCACAGAGACACCTGCTGTCTCCCACCCGAGCCTTCGTTCAACGTCTTTATATCGTCCCCGCAGGGTTCCTCCGTCCTGCCATCACCCGAGCAGAGAGCGCCACCGCTGCCACCCCGGGCCCTGCCCCCCCTGCAGACAGCCCTGCCTGCTGCCGCTGCCCGGCTGCGGCCACAGCTGCCCGCAGTCCTGCCACGACCGCGTGCTCGTCAAGTCCCAGCAGGTCGGACGCCACGAGTCGGATCCGACTCGTCTTTGTCTCGGAGACGACGTTCAGTGTCTCAGTATTTTTTTTTTTGTAAACTGAAAATACAAAAAAACAATTCCTTCAAGAAAACTAATCTGAAACGAGATTACCTGCAGAAACATTTTAAAAAGTGAAATTAACTTCAGTTTTCCAGCTGAAATACGTCACTATTTATTCAACCTCTTTTTATAATCGAGTACTGGAGCTCCTTTAAACGGGCTTCATGCAAATAGAAATTTCCAGACCTGGGACAGTTTTGAAAAACTAGGTATTTGAAAAGTAATAGATTTTGTTTCAAGAGTCTGTATAATAACACATGATGCGTTCAAGGATTGTTGGAAATTTTTAAAATTCAAAGAGTTTCTTTTTCAGTTTCTGGCTGAGATATATGGTGTCATTTTTCGGGCTCGCTTTTTTTCAAAGAAAAGAAATCCAGAAAAAAATTTGAAAGAACCAAAAATTGCACAAAAAAACAAATCTGTAAAAGAAAAGCCAAAGCAAACAATCCTGCAGGTTTAGATTTTATCAAAGAAAGCAAAACATCAGCAGTAAATAAACAAATCCAGCCATTTAAAGTTGAATGCCCCTAAATCAGCTGGATGACGTGAAGTTTCCTGTCGGAGAATAAATGATGTTTGGAGATTTCTCCGTCTGACATGTTATCTTCATTTTATTTTAGGTGCAGCTGGCCGGTCCCTGGGAGCAGCCGACTGAACCGGCGTTTGTGCAAAAGGCTCTGCCCTGTCCGCCCTGCCAGGTCCCCATACCGACGTACGACACACACACACACACACACACACACACACACACACACACACACACACACACACACACACACTCACACACACACACACACACACACACACCGAAGACTTTAAAGAAGACTGACAAAACTAAAAAATGGCCAAAAGCTAATATTTATTTCTAGAAACCAAAGTATTTAAAGGCAAAATAAGCCACCAGAAGTTTTTAAAGAAAACATGCTTTCTGAAATAAATACAAAATAAAACCATTTCAAGCTGTGTGCCCCTCTCCTGGAGCCGAAATTTTACATAAGTCTCTCCACAGGGCTAATTTTTGTAAATGCCCCCCCTCCCGTAAGCAACAAACAGTCCCTAAATTACATTTAAAAAGTATATAATATATATTTTCATCGATTCAGAGAATGTTTGGTCTTTAACATTTGAGTCAGAGTCCTGGAAAAGTCCTGGAAAAGTCCTGGAAAAATCCTGGAAAAATGTTGGCGGCTGCAAACATTAAAATGATTGTTTTTTGTTTTCAGCATGTGGACCCCAGACACCACATACACACAAACACACACACGCACATGCACATGCACATGCACATGCACACGCATACACACACACACACACACACATAGATCTTGAGGTGTTTTGGTCCTGTCATGGATCATTATGACCTGAGATTAAAAAACACACTGCCTGCTGTGTGTGTGTGTGTGTATGTGTGTTTGTGTGTTTGTGTGTGTGTGTGTGTGTGTGTGTGTGTGTGTGTGTGTGTGTGTGCCAGCTGCCTGCAGCTCTGTGACGCAGTGAACCACCAACAGCAACCATCTGTGTGTGAAGTGTGTGGAAAGTGGACATTTCTAAATGGTTTAATAAATGTGGGGAAAAAAGATGAAAATATATAAAAAAGAATAAAGATTAAAAAAAGAGTAAAGATTGAATAAAGATAAAGAAAAATGAATAATACAGATTTTAAAAAGATAAAAAAGAATGAAGATAACAAATATTTAAATAATGACAAGAATAATAAAACTGAAAAAGATAAAAACAAAAATATAGATGAAAAAATAAAATTGAAAAAAGATTGAAAAAATGAACAAAGATAGAAACAAAATGTAAAAAGAAAATTGATCAAAATAAAGATAAGAAAAGAAATGCAAAAATACAAATTATTTAATGATGAGAAAATTATTAAAAAAAAATAGATCACAAAATAAAGATAGAAAAAAGATAAAAAGAAAAATAAGTTAAAATAATAAACATAGAAAAAGAATTAATTTTTTAAAAAATATAATAAAATAAAATATAATATATATAATAATATATATATAATAGAATAAAGATAGAAAAAAGAAGATGTAACAAATTTAAAAGGATAAAACATAAAGATAGAAGATAAAACAGAATAATAAAGATAAACCCGAAATGTGAATGGTAACAGTGCGTCTCTCTGTGTTTCAGGGCCTGTTTTGGAGAACACGAGGTACGAACCAGCCGTTTACTTTCTTCATGTGTGCCTCCCAGTTTAACCAGTTAATCTCCAGTTAATCTCAGGTCATCTCAGGTCATCTCCCACCAAAACATCACCTGACCTCGTCCTCTCCGTCTGTCTCTCCATCCGTCTGCTTTGTCCTTCTCTGTCTCGCTCTCGTCCATTTCATCCCATTTAGTCGCTCTGTATTCAGCACACACACACACACACACACACACACACACACACCCTCACCCTCACCTTCAGACGAGGTCAGAACACACACACATCCTTGATAAAACTGTCTGCACTAAACTGTGTGTGTGTGTGTGTTGTATGTTTGTTGTGTGTGTGTGTGTGTGTGTGTGTGTGTGTGTGTGTTTATGTGTTTATGTTTGTGTGTGTGTGTGTGTGTGTGTGTGTGTGTGGTCAGGTCAGCCCGGTGCCGTGTCACCTGTCAGGGGCGCTTCTCCTGTAAACGGCCCTGCGGACGACCTTTGACCTGCGGGAACCACAGCTGCAGCCAGGAGTGTCACCTGGTTACCATCGGCAACAAGGTGAGGAGCTCGTTAATGAATTATGAGGCGTGCAGATAAAAACACGGCTAACCGATCAAAGACCGATCAGACCGATTGATCTCTCTGCAGTGTGAGGTGTGCGAGGAGAGCTGCTCCAAGCCCCGCCCCCCTGGCTGCCCCCACCCCTGCCCCCGCCCCTGTCACCCCGGCAACTGCCCCACCTGCAGCCAGATGAGCCGCCAGCGCTGCCACTGCAAGATCAGCATGCTCTACGTGGAGTGCACGTCAGTACACGCACGCACACACACACACACACACACACATGCACGCTCGCACGATCGTGGAATTAGTGAGAGGAACAAGAAAATGACATGAAAATTAGGAAAAAATACAAAATAAGAATAAACCCAAAGAAATGACCTGAGAAAGTGCTTCAAAATTATAATAGTTTTGAAAAATTATTTTAAACATGTAAAAATAATTACTATGAATACAGTGTTTTTTCTTTGTCCCCAGACATTTTCCCAAACTTTATTTAAAAACAATAATTTTCTAAATCTGCTATTTTATTTTATTTTTTTTATTTTATTTTATTTATTTTTTTATATTTCATATTTTTTTGCAATTTATGAAACATTTCTTACAATTGCTTATTGTCTTTTTTCCATGTTTTCCTAAAAAACAAAAAAAATGGGAAGAAGAAGAAAGAAACAATAGAACAGTTTTAAAAAAAAGTGCTCCAAAAAAAGTGTTGTAATTTTTTAACAATGTTTAATTTTTATTTATTTTAAATATAAGTAAAGTTTTTTCTTTAGCATTTGTCCCCACAGCTTGTGGAACGTCACTTACTGAGTTCCTTATTGCTGTTTTTTTACAGGTTTTTGAAAGAAATCTTTTTTTTTTTTTAAATGAAAATAATAATATAAAAAATGGGAAAAGTGCTTAAAAATGCAATAATTGTGTAACATCGTTTTGAGTATGTATGTAATTGTGGTAACTACGAACACAGTTTGTTTTTGTCTCTGCAGGAAGCTGACTTCAGCCGACGAAGCGACGAAGGTGGCGCTCGGCTCCTGCAACAACCAGTGTCCTAAAGAGGTGAACACACACACACACACACGCATGCACGCACGCGCACACGCATACGCATCCATCTATGGAGACCTCTGGATGGGCCCCAGTGCATCATGGGACGTGTTTATCAGACTTTAAAGTGGAGTCACCTGCCTCTCGTTACTGTCACCCTGCAGAGCGTGAGAACGATACACGCCTCCTCTCCTTCATCTGTCCTCCCTTCTTTCCTCCCTTCTTTCCTTCCTTCTTACCTTCCTTCTCTCCTTCCTCCTTTCTTCTTTCCTCCCTTATTTCCTTCTACCTCTCTCCTTTCCCACCTTTCCTTCCTTCTTTCCTTCTTACCGTCCTCCTTTCCTTTCTTCTTTCCTTTCTTCTTTCCTTCCTCCTCTCATTCCTTCTGTCCTCTTTCCTCCCTTCTTCCTTCCTCTCCTTCCTCCTTTCCTTGTTTCCTTCCTTTGTTTCTTCTTCTCTTCTTCCCTCACGATCAATAATCAATAATTGTCGGAGTCGCGGGGCAGCAGAAACACAATACTCTCTGTTCTTCTCTCCAATAATCAGTTTAGCTCTGTGGCGCCAGACGACACACACACACACACACACACACACACACACACACACACACACACACACACACTGAATCTCTGAGTGTGTTTCACTTTCACCTGGGAATGATTTAGCTTTTTCATTCTGTCACTTACTGGCACTGACACACACACACACACACACACACACACACACACACACACACAGTCAGATGTGTGTGTGTGTGTGTGTGTGTGTTCACAGTCTGCAGTAACTTAAGCTCCTAAAAGCCTCCACACACACACACACACACACACACACACACACACAGAGCTGGAATAACAAACGTACGCAGTGGAAAGTTTCCTCGGCGAGCTCGGGCTGATTCCTTCTGACAGCTTCAGACGCTGAAACTGATTTTGTTCAGCTCAGTCAGAAAATCGAGAGGTCTGTGAAAAATAAAATCGAATCAAAAAATAGAGGTTTATCTATTTAAAAACCGGAGTCGATGCAGGTGAAGAACAAAGGTGTTTGGAGGTTAAAGATGGTGAAGTTTGGAGTTTTTTGTAGTTTTTTTTGTAAATGTCAGCGAGCAGCAGACGATGGTCGATGTGAGAGACGATAGTTTTACTGTTTATTTAACGTCCACGTGGACGGAGACGGGTCCGTAGATCAACGGCAGTCGTCTGGACAGCTCCTGGTGCTGAACTTTATCATTATAATAATAATAATGGTCCACTGTAGGGGAGTGTTATTAGGACACAATGTGATTTAATGAGGAGTAACGCTCAGATTTTCTGTTTCATTCGAACACATGAAGTCTATCAGAACATCGTGCTTTTTTATCACAACATTTGAGGTTTATTGAATATGGTGCGTTTTTTCTCTGTTATCAAACATGTTTCAGTTTCCTGTTACATGAGAACATTGTAGGTGTCAGCAGAACATGTTGCATTTTTCAGTTTTATTGAAACGTGTTGTATTTTGGGAACACGCTGGGTTTGGTTAATCGGGACAAGCTTTGTTTTTATGTTTTTGCAGGACTTGTTTTCAACTTTCTGGTTTTTTTGGAAAATGTTACGCTTTTTCAGCACGTTGCATTTTTCTTTTTTACCAGAACATGTTGCACTTTTTCAGTTTCATCAGAACTTTTTGCATTTCTCAGTTTTATAGGAACATATTGCACTTTTTCTGTTTTACGGGAACATGCCGCATTTGTCTGTTCAGTTAGGACAAGCTGCATTTTATCGAGGCACTGCATTGATAAAACACTTTTATAGTTGTTTTTCTTAACTGAATTGTAATTTTGAACATGAATCTTTCTATGTACAGTATGTGAGATGTGTCATGCAGACAGCAGGACATTGACTTGAATTCTTCCTGCAGATCGATGGCCCTCAGTCACGTTTGTCAGATTTACTGATGAAACAGAGAAAGAGAAAAACAAAGAAACAAAGAGAAAGAGAGAAACAGAAACAAACAAAGGAAAACAGAAAAACAGAGAAACAGAAACAAAGAGAAAGAGAGCGGGTTTGTTTTTCCTGATGTAACAGGTCGGCTCATGTTTCCTCTGAAGAGCCAGAAACTCTGCTGTCTGTGTTTTTCTTTCTTTGTTCCCTGGAAATCTTTTCTGCCTCACTGAGATCCAGAGAGTGACGGCGTGTTTACTCAGTGTGTGTGTGTGTGTGTGTGTGTGTGTGTGTGTGTGTGTGTGTGTGTGTGTGTGTGTGTGTGTGTGTATAGCTGAGCTGCGGTCATCGCTGTAAGCAGGTGTGTCATCCAGGTGTGTGTGAAGAGAAATGTCAGCAGAAGGTGAAGCTCAGATGTCCCTGCAAGAGGATCAAGAAGGTACACATTACACACACACACACACACACACACAAACAAACACACATCTCCTCTGTTGAACTTCAATATGCTGAGAGATGCATTTAAGAGTTTAGTTTCTCTTTAATATTCACAGCTGCTGGCTGGGTTTTAAAAGATATTCATTATTGTGTGTGTGTGTGTGTGTGTGTGTGTGCGTGCGTGCGTGTGTGCGTGTGTGCGTGTGTGTGTGTGTGTGTGTGTGTGTGTGTGCAGGAGTTCCCATGCTCTCTGTCGGATCAGTTTGTCGTTCAGTGTGACGATGCCTGCAGAGACCAGCAAAAGAAAGTCAGCCAGGTACATAAACACACACACTCACCTGTACACTGACAGAGAGGAGGCGGAGCAGAGAGCAGCTCAGGAGGAGGAGCAGAAGAAACTTCAGGTGACTCAAAACCCATTTAATGAAACTGCACTTAATGCTGTTAATGAGATGAGAAATAATCTGAATTATTAATCAATCTGTCATACTTTATAACTGAACTTTTAAACACAAAAGGAATTTATTAATAAATATGCAATTAAATCTTAGTAGTATGTAATTAGGAGTAACTGTTACAGCAAATGTTAATAAAAAGATTTTCAATTTGAAAAAGCAATTAAAACAATTTTAATAAATTATTGTTTTAAGTGTGATCTAAATATGTCCTTTGTGTTCAGGAGGAGCTGGAGGCATTTGAGAAGCGTCAGCAGCGAGGAGGCCGGAGGAACAAGAAGCGGGGGAGGAGGGAGGAGGTGGAGGACGATGGGGGGAGGATGAGGAGGTGGAGGAGGTGTGCCGCCTTCGTCCTCGTCCCGCTGGGCGGTGTTCTGCTGTCCGCCGCCGCCTACTACCTCCTGACTACGCCCTGAACTGACACGTGAACATTAACGTGAAAACGTGTCGACTGTGTTTCTATTGTCACTCTACTGTCTTCACGCTCTGCTGCCTCCACTTTTATTTCAGACTGTGCTCTTATTTTCTTTAAACCTATTTCTGATTTATTCTGCTTGTTCTGATTCTATAATTTAATTTTAGTCCTCGTAGTGGACTGTTGCTTTTCATAGTAGTTTAGTTTCTTCTTCTTGAATGTCAGGTGAAGGTTGAGTTTGATTTAAAATTACCAGTGCCAACAAAGAACACAAAAAATACACTTTCTTTTATTCAGATTATTATAAAAAATTATTAAGTTTGAACTAGAGGTGATTAATCTCTCAGTCGATTATTATGTAAATTAATTGTTTTGGCAATTAAACTGCAGAAAACGGTGGGAAAAATCCCAAGGTGATATCAAATGTCGTATGTGCGACCAACTGCAATTATTTATCGTCATGATGTAAAAAAAGAAAAGTAGTGAATTGAAATGTTTTTCTGTTGATAAATTATTCCACCAATCACTGCAACTCTAGTTACAACTGTCACAAGCAAGCGTTTAATTATTAACATTAAAAACTGATAAACTTCAGTAATTTAATGATAATCAGAAGTGTAGAAATGTTATATCGTTTGTGTTTTGCTTGACTTTGTTTGACTGGCTCCAGACAAGAAAAAAAAAAGTCTGATATTTAGTTGTGAAAATGCAGCAGTAAGACGGATCCATCAGATACTGAAAAGTCTTACTTTGGTGCTGAAATGTTAACAGATGCATTTTTTTGTCTTTCTTTTTCAAATTGTTTGAAAAATAAAAAGTACAAAACCGTCACTGTTGAGTGATTTCACAGTCACTGTCCTCAAGCTGAAACATAAAGGTTTGTTGTTTTCTTTTTTTGAAATTTAAATATAAATTCAGAAGCATCAGCAAAGTTACAATAATTGTGCATTACTCAGTGTTTTTCAGTTGTTTAACAGGAAATGAGCCGGATGTGTTTACAGCGCTGAACAGACAGAGGGCGCCGTTCCTCTAAACGCTGACGGCAACAACTGAAGGTACACGCAATCATTTTCTTTCAATGAAATTTAAACGCAGAACGCGGTTGCCTTTGCAGGTCTGTGTACACGACAATGTTATCATATAAACATAGATTTTTTTTTTTTTAAACGCAGCCTCTAGGAGGGTCGTTTTCATCTAAATCTGGCCTCAGACTAAAGATGAAAGCAGAGCGTAAACTAGTTAACAGTTCTGTAAAAGGAAACTTTGTTACTGGAATCGTAACAAGTTTTGATGGAATTTTGAATGAACTTTTCTTTGTTCTAGAACGGAGCTCTAAAGTTCTTTGATCTGCGCTTTGAAGCGGTGAACGGACAGAATGTCCTCACTGTGAGGGGTCTCAGCGCTGGTCCTCACAACGATGGTAGAACACACACACATTTTGGTCTTAAAGTTGTGTGGAGAGAGAGAGAGAGAGAGAGTGTGTGTGTGTGTGTGTGTGTGTGTGTGTGTTATTAAACAAGAGTGTGTGTTGGGGGGATTTAAGTCCCACATGAGCACGAGGCTCATGTCCCAGCATGCATTTGACTGAATTATGTATAATCCCATATTAAGGTTTCAGCACGTGCAGACAGTTTGAGCTGTGTGTGTGTGTGTGTGTGTGTGTGTGTGTGTGTGTGTGTGTGTGTGGTAGAGCGACGTGAACACGGAGAGAGAGAGTCGGAGGGGGCGGAGCCAGCGCGTCTCGTGCTCGGTTAGTTAGCGAAGCTGGTCGCGGGCAGCGGGCAGAGGGATGGTCTCGCGCTCGGCGGCGGGCAGCATCAGGTCATGTTGTCCGCGCGGCGGGAGACCTGCCCGCGTGTCACCTTCAGCGGAGCGGCAACTGCGACGGTGAGTGTGTGTGTGAGAGAGAGAGTGTGAGAGTGTGTTTTAACCGGCCGTGTGTGTGTGTGTGTATGTGTGTGTGTGTGACGCCTCCTGTCTCAGCTGCTGTCCTTGACTTGTGTCTCCTTGTGTCTGTCCTTTCTGTCTCTGCTTTGTCTGTCTCTGTGTCTCCTGTCTCTATGTGTCTGTCCACAGTGTCTCTGGGAGCTGCTGTTGTCTCAGTTTAACCCCTAAAAATTAGATTATTCACATAAAACAAACTCTAAATTAATTCATTAATAAATTGATGGATGATGTTAAATTTAATAAGTCATTTGTTCCATAAAACATTAAAATTTTTCATATTTTCTGTCTCATCGGAATCCAAATCTGGTTAACTACCAAATATGTTTTCATATAAGACTTCAGCTTCGGTGATTTCATGTATAGACAAAATGAAGAAGAGAAAAAAAAAAAGTTAAAAAAATAAAAATGATATTTACAGTGTAACACTGTGTTGTAAAATGTGCAACAATGTGTTCTATTGAATGTTTAATTAATAAAAAAACAAACAAAAAGAAAGCAGTGTATCTGACTGTAAAGATGAGCCGTAACTAATCGATTAATCTGACGATTATTTTTGTGTTGTCCTTTTATGTAAATCATACAAACATCAATCCAACTGTTATTGTCATGTAATAACTTTTATTTAATATATTTTATAACTCTGTTCTGAAATAGAGCTGCAGATGAACTGTTTGTTTCATGGTCTCTTATCTATTTATTTTATTGGCTCAGTACGTCAGAATTTGGTCTATAATATTCTAGAGCTCAGAATGAAGTTTTTAAAATCCGTCCAACAGTTACAACTAAAAATAGATTACATTTTCTAAAAAAAAAATGGAATTAAAATTTTGAGGTTTAGGGTTGATTATTACTATATTTCATTATTGTTGTGTTTGATTGTAATTAGTTTTTTTGAAGCCATCAGATTTTTTAAAAAGACACTTTTACACAGGACACATTTACACGTTTAAGTTTAGATTTAACATTTAGGAGGACACATTACACTGAGGCTTTGGGGTCCTCCTGGAAAATTTGACTCTTGAACACATTAATTCCCTGCATTTTGGCTAATTTTTATGTTGAAATTTTTCAATATTAATTTCCGCAAAATTACTCACCTCTGTTATTTTCTAAATTTCAAAGGGGACGAGTCCGCGTCTCCTCATAAACATCTAGATGATGTTAAATCATCTGCAGAGTCGTTTTGTTTTTTGTTTTATTCACAATGATTAATGCAGATTTAACTTTTACAAACTTGTAAAATGAATTCTGAATTCAAGTCTCTCGAACAGCCCTTATTGATAAATAATATATGCAAATGAAAAATGACTGATAGTTGAAGCTCTAAAATAAATATCAAAGAAGATGGAAAGGGAAAAAAGCCTTTAATTTAATTAGTAAAACTTAAAGTGAAACAAACAAAACAAAGCTGTAAGTTATGACTTTTTATGATCTCTTTGTCTGACGATTATTATCTGAATCAACTTTTAAAATCAGAAAAAAATGAGGAAAATGCCTGTTACAACTTCCCACAGCCCAAAATAATGTCTTCAGATTTTTTTGTTTTGTCCAAACAGTCCAAATCAACACAATATATTAACAACAAATATATTACCTAAATGATTTTTTTTATTATCCAAAAAGAGTCAGTAAAATTGCAAACAAAAGAAACGATGATGTTTTTTTCCGAATTATGTTTTGTTGTTACAGCAAATAAAGTTACAAGAAAATGAAAAGGTTTTGATAATAGTGAATAGAGAAATATTAGTGTTGTTAAGTTGCCATTATATTAGTGTTAACTGTATAAAGTTTAATGTTTTTGATTTGATAATAAATGCCTGATTTTATAAAGGATCATTTATGTGAAGGTTTTATTTCACTGCAAAAGTGGAACTAAACAAATAACAATCTGTCACTTTGAGTTATCAGTTATTCGTCATCTACTGATGAATGAGAACATAATTATGTTTTATCGTAAAAAAAGATTAATTCTTAGAAGCCGAGATGAAACGACAACTGAATTAACAGATTAACTGACTGAATATTGAAGTAATGATTTATGGTCATTTTCTTGCTCTTTAATGTGAATATTCGCTGGTATATTTTGTCTCTTATGATCAGAAACTAAATATTTTGGAGTTCCGGATTGATATTCGGACAAAAACTTGAAAACGTTAGCTTGGGTAACATGAAAATGTTTTCTTAGATTTTACAGACCATATGATGACTTCAAAAAACACGAGAAGATAGTGATGTTATTTCTAAAATATTAAAAAATTATTTTACAGAATTTATCTGAAATACAAACACACACACGCATATATATGTAATTACTTTTTTCAACATTTTTAGTTCATCTTCTTGTTTAAAAAACTAAAAAAAATTATCCCTGAAAAGTCAGGAAAAATGTCCAGTAAAATGTTTTGTATAACTATAACATTTTTTTGAATTATGTCACAAATCAGAATCGGATGTGAGTCGATCAGATCGATAATCGATGTATTGACCGCAGGCGGCGGCGGAGCCGGCAGTATTTAGAGCTGAGGGCTGCTGCGTGGTGTCGAGTGTCGGCTCGCCGTCACATCGCTTTAAAAATAACTTCCACATGTCCAACGGAAACTCTGAGCGGACAGAAACACCCGGGTCACCCCCTCCCCCGCTGCCGCCGCTCCGCGCTCGCCAAAAATAATCTGGGGGGGGGGGCTTAGAGGAGCCTCAGAGGGGCAGGTTTGGCGTTCCTGACCTGGATTCGGTTGCTCGGTAACGTCCGGTGGATGTGACCCTGTCTTCGTGTGTCCCCCCCAGGCTCCGGTTCGAGGACCTGAGGTCGGGATGGGAGGGGACGCGTGTCCTCACAAGCTGGGATCGACCAATCACCTTCGACTTCTCCTCTACATCCTGATTCCCACCGTCAGCCTGCTGGCCTGGCCTGCTGCTGCTCGTCCTCGCCCTCACAGGTAACACACACACACACACACACACACACACACACACACAAACACACGTGCACCACACACACACACACACACACACACACACTCACACACACACACACACACACACACACACACACACACACACACACACACACAACACACACAAACACATACACTACACTCACACACACAAACACACGTGCACACACACACACACACACACACAACACACACACACACACACACACACACAAACACACACACACACACACACACACACACACACAACACACACACACACACACACACACCCCTCCTCATATATGATGGAGACGCTGCAGCGCCACGGGAAAAGACAGATAAGAAAGAAAGCAAAGAAAAGACAACCTGCTCTCGTCCAAACCCGTCGAGCCGTTGCTGTCTCTAAATCAAGAACACTCAACTTGTCCCTACATGTCTCTGTAGGATTTAGGACATTTCTAGGATTTTAGGACGTTTTCTCAGATTGTGGGACATTTCAATGATTTCGGACATTTTGAGGATTCAGGGCATTTTCAGGATTTTAAGACATTTCTAGCATTCAGGAAGTTTCGAAGATTTTGGGACATTTGTAGGATTTTAGGACGTTGAGGTGTTTTCTTTGTCATCTAAAATCATAGTGCCATCATGACAAAAACGTGACATTTAAAGGGTTAAAGTTCTGAATATTAATGGATATTTGATATTTATGATCAGGTCTGATGTTAGTTAGAAATATAAACTCAATAAAAGTAGAAAATAATATTAACATCTAATATTTTTTAAAGCTTGAATTTAAAAAGGCACATTTAGAGTCCGAGCGATACGTGATATCACAGCAGCTCTCCTCACTGAGCTCTGATTTTGGGATTTATTGCGTTTCACGTGTTAATGTGTTTTTGATTTAGTCTTTTTTTAAAAATATAAACCGTGACGGCATCGAGTGTCCGTCAGTGAAGTCGACCCTCAACTTCGAAGATCGAAGCTGAAATAAAGACGCTGAGAGAAAAACTGACGGCGTCTGTGGAGGAGGACGGATGACACATCGCCTCTCTGCCTCATTAATTCACTGCAAACACCTCGACTCATCACACACGGGGGTGTGTGTGTGTGTGTGTGTGTGTGTGTGAGAGAGTGTGTGTGTGTGTGTGTGTGTGTGTCACCATGACAGCAGGAAGTCCCTCGGCCAATCAGAGTTTCCGTCTTAAGCGTTCAGACAGAAAGAATTTCAAATATTTACGCAGGTAGTAAAACTGAGCGTCCTGCTTTTATCGCCCTCTCCGCCTCTTTTACTCTTCATCTTATTTTTCCTCTTTTTTGTTGTTTCTTTACATCTCGTTGTATTTTCTGAGTTTATTTCAGTTTATTTATAAGTGTTTTTTCTCTTCTTTGAATCTTTTTTTAGGTTTTTTTTCCCTTTCTTTAGAGATCTTTTGTTATCTTTTGTTTTGTGTTTTGTTTTTTTTATTTCTTTTTATTTAATTATTTTTTTATTTTGTTATTCTATTTTTTCTTGTGTTTATATTTTATTTGTATTTTCTTCATTTGTTCTTTCTCTTGTTTCATTTTTCTTTATTTTGCTGTTTCTTCATTTTTCTTTTTTTCTGTTTTGTTTTGTTCTTCCTATTTTATTTATATTTTCTTTGTTTTTTGTCATCTTTGTGTCATTTGTCTTTTCTGTCTTTTTAGTTTTGCTTTTTTATTTCTTTTTGTCTTCTGTTGATTCTTTCTTTTCAGTGAAGTTATTTAATGTCTTTTCTCAGCGTGAGCTCCTCTTTTCTTCTGTCATCTCCTCCTCTGCAGCTGTTTTCTGTCGTTTCCTCCTCGACTCATTACACACACACACACACACACACACACACACACACACACAGCTCATAGATCTGTGTGTGTGTGTGTGTGTGTGTGTGTGTGTTTTCTGTCCATTAGGCAGTTAATGTTTTCAGCGCTCTCCTTGTTTCCGTCTGTTCTCTCTCTGAATCCACAAACATCGTTTTTAAATTTAAACGTTCTGATTGGCTGCAGCTTCGTCCAATCAGGTGTCCAGAGGCATTTTTGGTCTCCAGCTGTTGATAACACGCGTGTATAAAGTATGTTGTTGTCATGTCGTGTGTCAGATGAAGTGTAAATAGATCTGAGTGTCACCATGGAAACCTGATCACTGCCACACTATTCATAGAGTTTTCCCTCCGACTGTGTGTGTGTGAGTGTGAGTGTGTGTGTGTGTGTGTGTGTGTGTGTGTGTGCAGCAGTTGTTGCGTGCCTTTAGCAGGACGTTTGGCGTGTTAAAATAAACACGTGAGGAGCTGATCATGTGACTTTAACTCTTTCTCACCTGTGTGTTTCCTCTTCAGGCATTTTTGGCGGCAACCTCCTGGACTCCAGCCCCCTTCCCTCCCCCGAGCCCATCGCCGACAGCGACCCTGGCTACCATGGCAACAGCACAAACCCCTCCCCTTTCTTTGAGACGGAGAGCGCCACAGCGTTGCTGCGAAGCCTTGATGTCATCACACACAGCGCCAGCACACCTGCCACCACCACCAGCCGACCCCCGGCCTCCTCCTCTCAGGCCCCGCCCACACAGACCTACACAGAGCCTCCTGATTGGCTCACCTCTGTGACATCACTGAGCACCAGCTGGCCAATCAGCACCACCCCGCTGTCTGACTCAGGTAACCGGTCTCACGCGTTTAAACGTCAAATTTGATTTTTTCGACTGTTGGTCGAATAAAACACACAGCAGGACCTGATTTAATATTTTTAAAATATTTTATTTGAAAAATAAAATAAGAGATCTTTGAATTTAGTACAATTTTAGGACTTTCTACAATTTTAGGAAGTTTCAAGAATTTAAAAACATTTCGAGGACTTTAGGAAATTTGTAAGATCATTGGACATATCTAAGATTTTAGGAAATTGTGATTTTAGGAATTTCTTAGAATTTAGTACAATTGTAGGATTTGAGAACGTTTCTTGGATTTTACAAAATTTATAAGATTTTTAGACTTTTTATTTTAGGAAGTTTCAAGAATTTGAAGAGATTTCTCAGACTTAAGAATTTCCTCGATTTTAGAAAAGTTGTAGGATTTTGGGAAACTTCTAAGACATTTGGCTGTTTCTAGGATTTTAGAATAATTGTTGGATTTAGGACATTTCTGGAATTTCAGGCTTTTAGCGAGTTCCTGGGATTTCTGGACGCTTCTAAAATTTTACGAAGTTTCAAGACTTTTAAACCATTCTAGGATTTTGGGACATATCTAAGATTTTAGGACATTTTCTGTGATTTTAGGGCAGCTGTAGGATTTTCAGATGCTTTTAGGGTTTCAGGGCATTTCTTGGAAAAGAGGACGGTTGTAGGATTTGAGTACGTTTCTAAGATTTTTGGGTTTAACGTCTTTTGCACGCAAAAACAGAACTAAATTTAATTATATTTACATTAACAGAATAAATGAAAAAAACAGTTTTGTCTCGATTAGTAATGTCCCAGAAGAAGAAGTTGCACTTGTCATGTCCCCTAAAACTACAAATCCCATAGTCATCTGCTGTCTCCGTCCTCCTGTCTCAGTGTGTCCACGTTGTGTCCACGTTGTGTCCTTCTCTGTCAAACACTAAAATCTTATTAGTCTCATTACTGCAGGACGGATGAGTAGATACCTGAGAGACAGTCTGAGCTGAATCCAGATCTGCTGTCCTCTGTCCTCCTCTGCTGACCTCGGTGTGTGTGTGTGTGTGTGTGTGTGTGTGTGTGTGTGTGTGTGTGTGTGTGTGTGTGTGTGTGTGTGTGTGTGTGTGAAATGATAAATCGTTCGTTCAGTTTCTATTTTAAAATTCTCCTCGTCTCTGTGTCTCTGTCCCTCGCTGTCCTTCAGTGTCTCTCCCTCTCTGTCTCTCTCTGTATTAATGTGGAGTCGAGGTGAATGCTAATGAGACGCAGACTGTCCTGTCCTCTGATTGGATGCTGGACGGTCACCAGACTAAAAATAAAGGAACAAATGAAAATGAATCAGTGGACGTCCTCACGGTGTCCGCAGTGATTGGTCCGCGGGTGACCGCTCTGCGTCCACGAATGAGACGAAATATTAGAAATATTACAGGACGAACAGATTCACAGACAGAGGGACAGACAGAGAGACAGATGGCTGCAGGCCTCCGTCCAGGACAAACAACAAAATCAGGTGTCTTTAAATGAGACATTGGCAGCTCTGACAGCAGTGAGGAGACAGAGCTGCCGGTGTCAGCTGTGATGCAAAAGTTGTTTTTTGTCCGAATATTCTTTCATTTGTAGCAGCAGCTGTGACGCTAAACCTCAGTAATTCAGTGGGACATCGGTGCATTTCCAGCGTTAGTGGAAACACCAAAACCAGCCGCTTTTAGTGACGCATTGTTGCATTTCCTGCTTTGTATCAGTAAGCTGTCAGAGCTTTCTGTTCATGGTCGTGATACCAGAATACTCTGGAAATAAAACTGTAACCTAGTCAGACATTGTTGAATATTCAGGTGCTGTTTTGTCAAAAACCCTTTTTTTAAAAATGCATATATTTGTTTTAAGCGTGACATCAGTGCGTTTTGTGAGTCTATTGGCAACATTTTCAATCAATTGTGGCAATAACATTGAGGCAACAAAACCAGGTGTTTTTTAGCGATACATCGGCAGCATTTCTGCCTTTTTTTTCTTGAAGTCATCAGTAGTATTTCCAGCAGCGATCAGCTCCGAAACCGGCGAATTCTTAAAGTGAGATTTGCTGGATTTTCAGCAGATATGAGGAACCAAAACTGGGTGTCCAGCCACAGTAGTTGCACCTAAACAGGTGGTTTTTTTGGCGAGACAACGTAGCATTTTCTGCACCACTGGCGGCACCAACATTTTGTGTTTTTTGGTGAGACATCGACAGCATTTCTGCAGCGATTCTGCCTCCATGAACAGGTGTGTTATAGTGAGACGTTGCGGTATTTGCAGCAGCGATTGTGATATGAAAAATTGATGTATTTTGGTGAGATATTAGAGCATTTCCTGACTGAGTGTTTTAAGCCAGAACATGATCTTTTCCCGAACGATAACTAAATTATTTTGTGCCTAAATGTTAACTGCAACATATGTGAAATATAAAAGAGGTTTGAACATATCTGCTGCATGGAAATGTACAAATGTTACATGTCTGCTGTTTGCAGAAATGTACAGTCTCAAAAGTTACTGTGGTGATTTAAGCTGATCCGTTTTGTCCGAAATGAGAATACGATGAAAAATGAAATGAGAGGAGATTTAAGCAGAAATAATCTAATCTAACGTTCACAAGACGCTTGGATCAGTCTGTGTTACTTAATCCCTAATGATTTGGACACGCAAGCATCTCGGGGACTATCGAAGATCTCGGGACCCTCGAGCGTCTCGGGGACTATCGAGGGTCTCAGGGACACTCGCAGGACTTGTGATTGAGTTTTTCTCTGAGATGAAGGACGTCCAACACGTGGTGTCGTCTCCGTTTGCAGGAAGCTGTCAGCTGATCGTGGAGCCTCAGTGTCACATGTTGCCCTACAACCAAACATGGCTGTCGTCCTCCGTCGCCGTGGTGAAGAGCTCCGAGGTCGACATGTTGCTAAGGTAACCGCAGCCAAAAACACAAATGGCGCGAACGTTCTTACAGACGTAGTTTTGATAAATCGATGTGTTTCAGGTTCTTCAGCTACCTCAGCAGACTCTCCTGCTACAGACACATCATGCTGTTCGGCTGCTCGCTGGCGCTGCCCGAGTGCTTCGCCGCCGACGCCACGCACAGCAGGTAACACAGAAATACACGGAAATAAAGACAAGTTCAACACATTCAACACACTGGAGTACAATAAACAAAAGGCAACAACAACAAAAACGCTAAGACAACAAACAAAAATGTTCTGCGAATAACAGCACACCAAAAATGATTGAGAAAAAGAACAAAACCAAAAAAAACTGCAAAGAATTCGGTGTAAAAATATATGCTAATAAAACATTCAACAAAAAAGATGATGGAAGAAAACAACAAAAAATACATCCTTGAAAACATCAAAAAACCTGCTAAGATAACAATAAACAGAAGTAGTACTCACAAAGAAAAAACAAAAAAATACCTGCTACAAAGATTTTAAAAAAATCAAACTGAAATTAACAATAAACTCAGAATTTTAAAAAAAGAGAAAAAAAAACAAGAAAAAAATACTCTGAATTAGGTTTAAATACACGAAGCATCAGAAGACTGTTTGACTGTTTGAATATAAATAAAAAAATATTAAATTCATCCTCTTCCTCCGTCAGTCACATGACCCTCCACGTGATCTTTATGTAACACTTTACAACTTAACTGATGTAAACAAACACACACACACACACACACACACACACACACAGACAACAATCTCAGCTGTTCGGACTGTAACTGTCTGTGTGTGTGTGTGTGTGTGTGTGTGTGTGTGTGTGTGTTTGTGTACCAAGAATAACATCCTCACACACTCTGAATTTCAAACACACACACACACACATACACATGCTTGTTTGGTATCAGTGGCTTCAACTCTGCATGACCTCTGAGCATTATGGGTATTTGTGTTTTATTGTTGCAGTTTTTTTTTCTTTCACTAACTTTCAGGTAATTTTTTGTACTTTTTATTAGTTTCTTGCTGTTTTTCGGGTCATTTCTTTCTTTAGTTGCTCGTTTCTTTCCTCCCGTGTTGTAGGCAATGAACACCTTGGTAAGAAATGTTTGAGAAATAGCAAGAAATTAGTGAATTTAGAAAATTACCACTTAAAATCTAGGGAAAAATGTGTATGGGAAAAAAAAGAAAAAGCTAAGGAAATTACACCTTTAGAGTTTACACCTTAAGGTTTTTTTTTTGTATATTTTACTTACAGTTACTTTTCTTTAATTAATTCATTTCTCACTATTTTCCAATGTTTTTTTTCCCCTATGTTTGTCGAATAAATTAATTCAGTTTGTTCAGGTTTTAAGCTGTTTTTAAACTCTGTGTGTGTGTGTGTGTGTGTGTGTGTGTGTGTGTGTGTGTGTGTGTAGACGGGTCGTGCTGCCCTGCGCCTCGTTCTGTGAGGCGGCGAGGGAAGGCTGCGAACCCGTCCTCCAGATGTTTAATGCCTCTTGGCCCGACTTCCTGCGCTGCTCGCAGTTCAGCAACGCCACCTTCACCTCATCGCCATCATCAACGCCATCGACATCATCACCATCGCCATCATCATCACCAATGGCAACAGCAATGGCTGCCCCTGAAACCTGTTACACGCCGCGACAAATCAAAGGGAAACCCTGTGAGTAAAAACACATAAACTCATTTTTGTGTTTTAAAATCTGAACCAATCACCTTTTCTGATGACATCACGGCTCAACCTTCTCTCTGATTGGTTGGCAGCCGTGTGTGGTGGGAAAGACCACTTCCTGTGTGCGACGGGGATTTGTGTTCCGCAGAAATTGGTGTGTAACGGGTACAACGACTGTGACGACTGGAGCGACGAAACGCACTGCGGTGAGACACACACACGTTCATGTTTGTGTCACTTGTGGGGTCCATGGCGAATTTTGGTCACTTGTGAGAACACACATGCACACACACACACACACACACACACAAACACACACACACTGTATTGTGATCTGTATAAATAGCAGGGGGAGTCTTAGGCCCGTTGTCGTGGTGATATGTGTGCAGGTGATTGATGGGACGACAGCAGTGGAAGTTCCCAAACTGTTCGTGTGTTTGTGACACGGAGGTGGTCGTCATGGCGACATACAGAGGCTATAGGCTGAGACTGCTGGAATGTAAAGAGAGAGAGTTTTGTCTTTGTGTGTTTACGTCTCTCGCCCTCTCTATGACCTCTGAGGATGTTTACGGCCTCAAACATCTGAACGACCCGAGTTTGAATAACAAAAAGCTCTGAAACAGATAAAAACTCAATGAAATACAAATAAACAACGAGAGAAAATATGGTGAACAAAGACTAAATAAATTGGAGATGAATTTAGAAATAAAGCCCACTCTCCACCGCATGGCGCGAGTAATTTAAGAAAATAATAATGATAATAGTAATTATAATTCAACTTGCAAAAGGGACAAAATAAACACATTAAAAAACAAACATAATGGAAATAAAGTCATTCAGAAAAACAGTTTTCAAAGATTTTCATGATTAAATTGATATTTTGATCATTTTATCTAATTTAAAAAAAAATGATATAATCCCAGCCAGCAAATTCACAGATCATTTCTTTGTGACTCTTTTTTATTTTTTTAATATTTTGTCTGGTTTAAATACTGTACCATCACTTTTTTCTTGCAATTAAGATGAAACTATACCATGACTTTTATATGATATTTTGAACAAACTACAATATAAATTATTTTTTGTTTTCTTTGAATACACACGGTAACTTTACCTCTTTACAGATGTGGTTTGAATGATTGTGAAATTTATCTGGATGCAGCTCAGGAAACCTGATGTTGGTCCAGGTGTTGAAGGCAAAGCTGGCGTCCTGTGACGGCGCCGCGTTTAAAGTCACTGAGCTCTTTATGACGCACTCTGCAGTCTGCGTGTTTGTCTGTGGAGGTTTAATGAGTGTGTGCTGTGTTTTACACACCTGTGAGCAGTGGGCGTGGCCTAAAACACCTGCGCTCAGTCTGTATTTTGTCTCTCTGCAGCGTGCTCAGACGGTGAGTTTCGCTGCAGCACCGGCCGCTGCCTGTCGCCCGCTCTGGTGTGTGACGGCTACGACGACTGTGGAGACCTCAGCGATGAACTCAGCTGTGGTGAGAACACACACACGGTAATACACACTGTCAGTGACGCAGTTTGGCAGCTCGGGATCAACTCAGCGAGGGAATCCACCACCTGTTTGCCAACACACACATACACACACACACACACACACACGGTATCATGTTATGTCTGTCAGCTGTTAATCTGCTCTGGATGAGGGAGCTTTTATTTTGGTGAACAGCGACCCTGAAACACTTTGCTTGATTTATTTCAAAAAAGGCAATGAGCAAAAATGCCCGAAAAATAACAAGAAAGTATTTAAAAGTTCAAGAAAATTACCTGAAAACTAATAAAAGAAAAAAAAAATTACAATTTAAACATTTTAAAAACTAGAAATTTACTTTTGAAAAGGTGCTCTAAAAAGTATAAGAATTTTGGAAAATGATTATAAATATGTGATTATTTTAATTTTAAGTGAAGTTGTTTTTCAAAAAAAGAAAAATGGCAATAAATTCATAATAAGTACAAGAAAATTACCTCAAAGTTAGTAAAAGAAAAGACACAAAAAACTAAAACAGTTTAAAAAAAAACAAATAAAGAAATTACCCTTGAAGATGTGATTTAATAAGTGTAATAATTCTGTTTTACTCATTTTTATTTTGTCATGGTTCGTTCTGGTCGGACAGTTTGGTCTCATCGCCGTCCCCCCCGTGGTTATAAACAGCTTTGTGTGTGTGTGTGTGTGTTGAAACTGTGTGTGTGTGTGTGTGTGTGTGTGTGTGTGTGTGTGTGTTTGCCATCAGTGTGTGACCCGGCCCGTGAGCACCGCTGTGGGGACGGCCGCTGCGTGTCCAGAGACTGGCTGTGTGACGGCGACCACGACTGTCTGGATAAGAGCGACGAGCTCAACTGCTGTGAGTCACTGAGCAGGTTCATTTTTTTAAAGTTTCCTTCAGTTTCACTCTTCGTTTTCGGCCTCCTGCTGAGCCAAAGTTTCCTCAGAGATTTGAGTCTTTAAGCAGTTTAAAGGCAAGCTGGTTCCTCCTTTCCTTATTTTTGAATGTATATGTACAGTGTTTGATGACCTGAAAATTAGCAAGGCATTAATAAAAACAACAAGAAAAAAACAGGCACAAAAATATTTATTTAATTAGTTTATTGTTTTTTTTAAATTATATTTATTATTTTTTAAATCTACTCATTTATTGCAGTTTGTGGATTTTTTGCTCAACTTTTTTGACAAAAGAAAAAATAAACAAAAATACACAAGCTTGCCAAAATGTATGCCATGTGCATAAACATAGTCAAAATTATATAAAAAAAGGAAGAATGAAAAGCTTGTTAAAAGCACAAAACAATCCCTAAGGGTTAATTTGCTGAAAACAAAGGAGATTAAGATCAATGAGTTTCTGTTTGAATAAACTCGTGTTTCTCGAGCGTTTGAAGCCAGCTGATGTTCTCTGCTGTTTTCTGGTGTTTTGTAAAAGCAGCTAAAGATTTCGGATGATAAACAACATGAAACGTGACAGAAACAGGTGACTGTTTGTGACAGAAAGCAGAGCTCAAAGCTTCTGTGTGTCGATCAAATGTCGAGAGAATAAAGCCGCAATGACAAACACAGCTGAGTCACTCTGATGATTCATGCTGCCGAAATTAACAGCTTTGTCCCCAGTGAATGATTTTTGTAACTAAACTGACAGGTTTTAAATATAATTGTTGTGTGTGTGTGTGTGTGTGTGTGTGTGTGTGTGTGTGTGTGTGTGTGTGTGTGTCTGGAGTGCAGGAACGGTCACTGTATTCCTTCTGCGTTTCGCTGCGACGGCG
>NC_056485.1:20689572-20717072 GCF_008729295.1 Plectropomus leopardus | reverse complement strand
CAAATAAATTAAGAAGTAATAGAGGAAAAAGGACAGAAAAAATAAGTGGAGAGAAAACATCGTGCTTCAAATCAATTTCCATTTGATTCCTGATTAAGACGGCCATTTCTCTTATGTGAAGGGTATTGTAAACCAAAATTTGGGTGTAGAATATCATTCCATTTGATCAATTAGGTCCCAAATAAAGAGAGAATAAATCTGTGAAATAAAAATAACAAAGGAAAAGTGAGCATATATACACACACAAACACACACACATATATATATATATGTTATTTTACTTGAGACTTGTTATTTGTGTACACAAAAAGAAATGAAATATTATCGAGGGCCTCCCTCCGTCAACTATGCACATTACAGAACATCTGGAAGGAATGTTAATATTCAAATTATGCACCGTTTTTTCTCGTAAAGTCTCATTTTTGGGGTTTTATAGAAACTCTGCCGTTAATTCGTTGCTCTGGCTCTTAAAGTTTGTTTTCACTTTACAAACTGCTGCTGTGAAAAAAATGCATCAAATATAAACAAAGATAAACCAACATAAATCTGATGGTCATTATTATCTGCGTGTGTGTCTGCAGTCACGCGTGTCACTCCAGGAGGAGAGTTTCAGTGCTGTGCACCAGAGAAGGTAAATCTTTATTCTCCTTTACGTCACAACGCTCTGACGTTTGCCTTCATGCTCTTACACGGACAGTTTGGATCTTATGAAGCTGGATGAGATTTTTATCTTTGGTCAGCGTGTCTCCTTCAGTTTGGAAAAGCAGAAAATACTTCACTTTTTCCTCTTTCAATGTCACTTTTTTAATTGTTATTTTCTGAGCATCTTTGTAAGAATCTCTCAATTCTGATGTTGAGCTGCAGCTGCTGATTCTGTCCACAATCAATCTGCCCGTCATTTTACCGTTAACCCCGTGAAACCCGAAACTGCTGCATTCAGACAGCCCTAACATGCACGTAAACCTTAAAAACCTGCAATCTAATTTGACCTGTTTCAAAAAACACGGCTGAAAAAGGTGCAGCTTGGCAAGAGATGGACGTTTAAGCCGAATTTGAGAACATGATGAAGAGAACATGAAAAGAAAACGGACCTGGAAATTAGTTTTTAAAGCCAGAGTGAGAGAAAATGATAATAACTGTAGTTAAAAATAATTACAAAAAAGGGGAAAAATGTCTATAAAACTATATTATTATTATAATTATTATAATTATTATTATTATTATTAAAAAAAAAAAAAAAGTTATAATGATATGATCGATATTGCTGATTAATCAGCGTGTAATTGCAGCTCTGATCTGCTGGATGAAGTTTTAGTTCATGTTTTTTCTGTTATTCTTCATTCAGCCATCAGAGGGAGACAAAGACACTGTGACTTTAAATAAAGATCATTCATGTCCCCAACACTGAGACACTGTTGTCATGACAACTGACATGATTGTCATGTTAATTGCAGCTTTCATTAGTGATTTTTGAACTATTAATAAAGTCATAAACCTGGAGAGTGAAAGACTGAGACTTCTGTCTGTCCATCTGTCCATCTGTCTCTGTCTGTCTCTGTCTGTTCATCTGTGTCTCTGTCTCTCATTGTCCCTCTGTCTCTGTCCCTCTCTCACTTGTCTATGTCCCTCTCTCTGTCTCTCAATCAGAGTGCGGTCTGCGCCCCGCGGTGGGCGTCCACCCCCACAGGAAGAAGAGGATTCTGGGAGGTCGTGTGTCTCGGCGGGGGGCGTGGCCGTGGCAGTGCTCTCTGCAGAGCGGTCAGAGTGGACACGTCTGCGGCTGCGTCCTCATTGGCCGGAGGTGGGCTCTGACCGTCGCCCACTGCTTCGAGGGGTGAGACGGGGGGACAGAGGGGAAGGCCAGAGTCTGTTAATGTGCTGTTAGTGTGGTAACCATGACGACTGACGCGTGTGTGTGTGTGTGTGTGCGCAGGAGGGAGAGCGCCGAGCTGTGGCGGGTGGTGCTGGGTCTGAATAACCTGGACCACCCGGGCGTCCACAGTCAGAGCCGCGGCGTGCGCTCCATCATCGTGCACCCGCGCTACAACCGCGCCGTGGTCGACTACGACATCAGCGTGGTGCAGCTGGACGCCGAGGTCAGAGCGCGAACTTGACATGAAAACTAAAGAAAAACATTTATTATTATTAACCCTTTAACCCACTTTAATATCACTCACACTCACAAAATGCACTTTTCAAAATCAAGCTATAAAAATATCATACATTAAATATGATTTTCTACTTTCATTGAATTTATTTTTTTTAACCATCAGTCCTAATCATAACTATCAGATATTCATTAATTCTCAGAATTTTAACCCCTTAAATGTCAATTTTTGTCATGATGCCACTGTGTTTTTACATTTTAAAAAAAAGAATTTTTTTCAGTATACTTCAGCTACATTGACTGTGACAGGTCACCTAGTGGAAATAGCATGTATTTCCTCCATATGCCAAATATGGTCAAAATGACCTCATCAGGGGGAAAATAGTCAAAATGACAAATTCAGAGTCAAAAGCCCAGAATGACACCCAGAAATAATACAAGTCCTGTTTTTCTGCTCTGATGGCTGTGGGATCAAAAATGTCAGTTTGAATGGGTTTCAATGGAGCATTTTTGGACCTGAACAGTCTGAATGTAACTATTTAGTTTCCACAGTGTATTTTAGACTTATTGTAGGAGCTGAGCTGCAAATTCACTGATTACACTCAAATACACAATCTGGACTACATTTAGGACACATGCATCAACACACACACAATTATCACAACAGGAAGAAGAAAAGAGACTAAAATGAGACAAACGGTCACTAAGGGGTTAAAGAAAAGACCCTGAGTGTTTGTTGTGTTTTCAGATCGAGGAGACGGCGTTCGTCAGACCGGTGTGTCTGCCTGAAGCCGCCCAGCTTCCCTCTCCGGACTCTTACTGTTACATCACAGGCTGGGGTCACATGGGCAACAGGAGTGAGTGCACACGGCGACTCATTCTCAGGAACACCTGAGGGAACGTTTCTCAAATTTGGCACAAACATCCACTCTGAATCACTGATTTATTAATTAGATTTTGGTGGTCAAAGGTCAAGGTCACTGTGACCTTTGATTCATCTTGTTCTCATGAAAGCAATGTTTCGAACTTTCTTCAGATTTGGCAAAAACGTCTTCTCGAATTCAGTGGTTTATTTACTTGATTTCGGTGGACAAAGGTCGAGATTCCTGTGATCTTGAGTCTCTCATTCTCATGATGCAAATCTCAGGAAATCTGAGGGAAATTTTCTTAAATTTGGCACAAACGTCCACTCTGAATCAGTGATTAATTCAGTAGATTTTGGTGGTCAAAGGTCAAAGTCACTGTGACCACATTTTACTCTTCTGATTACGATATCTCAGGAATGCCTTGAGGGAATTTTTGATTGTGATTATGACAAAATTTCACACAAATGTCTAAAGGCTCAGACATTCTGCCCTTTTTAAATTTTTATTGAATTTTTAAAATTTGTTTTTTATTGTTATTTTGTGTGTGTGTGTGTGTGTGTGTGTGTGTGTGTGTGCGCAGTGCCCTTTAAGCTGCAGGAAGGGGAGGTTCGGATCATCTCGCTCTCTCAGTGTCAGTCTTACTTCGACATGAAGACCATCACTCCCAGGATGCTTTGCGCCGGATACGACGCTGGCACCATTGACTCCTGCATGGTAACATCTGCACCGACGTGTTACGTCTTTTAACTGACTCACAGTATCACTTGTTCTTTGTGGTTATTTCCAGAGATTATGAGCAAAAAATAAAAAATAAAAAAATACAAGTGTGAGATAGACATATTTCAAAAACAATGAAAGAGGATATTTTTTGCCCAATAAATCAATTAAATATTAAGGTTATAATAATTAAAAACAAAGCCTCTGTGATATTATGAAGGATATTTTTTTAGGATTTTTGACTGAAACAAAAGTACTTATAATTATTTAATAATGACAAAATTGATGAATTACCTGAAACTAACATCCCAATGTCATGGAATTTGCAAACACCAATTCCCAGGCCTGGAAAAAGTTTTGAAAAACTAACTATACTCTGAAAGTTTTTGAAAAGTTATGGAATTTTGTTTTCACAAACCTGTAAAATAAAAAGTGTTCAAGTCCATTTTTTTTGGTTAAAAATTGACAAAAATTGTAAAAAAAAAAAAAAAAAAAAGGAGGAAAAACAAATAAAAAATGTAAGAAAAAAATTCAATTAAAAAAGAACAGATAAGCAGTATTGATGGTCGGATCAGAGGATGTATGGTCTTGGAAATGTAATTGGTAAAAATGTGTCTAAACCTGATGTTCATTTATCTTATTTTTTTAAGGACTAAATCATTGAATAAATAACCAATCAAACCTTCAACCACAGGTGTATTTACAGTGTGTGTGTGTGTGTGTGTGTGTCTGTCTGTGTGTGTGTGTGTCTGTGTGTGTGTGTGTGTGTGTGTGTGTGTGTGTGTGTGTGCGGGTGCGGGCGTGCGTGGGTGCGCTCGTGCGTGTGTGTACAGCGGCGGCCCGTTGGTGTGCGAGGAGGACGGCGGTCGCTGGACGCTGTTCGGCCTGACGTCGTGGGGCAGCGTGTGCTTCAGTAAAGTGCTCGGACCCGGAGTGTACAGCAACGTGACGCACTTCACACCCTGGATCCAACAACAGATCTACATCCACACGTATCTGACCGACTGACACACACACACACACACACACACACACACACACACACACCTTTGGTTCCTCTACCTGTGCCTATATCTATACTGATCGCCTTCAGATGCTCACCGCTGTATGAGCAGTGGGATTAACTAACATGACAGATGCTGACTCGTTAGTTAGTAGAGCTGTTGTCAGCAAAAACATTCATCAACATTCACTAAACACTAAATGATTATTATTTTTATTACTCCACAGTGTTGGGTTTAGACACACAAAATTAAGTTTTACCACTGCCGAATACTTAATGTTGAAATTTAAATATTAAGGCAAGCACTGAAATACTTTACTCTGAAACCATCTGAATTTATCTGGTTTGAACTCTGCTCTTTGAGACTTTAGCACTTTTGCAATATGAAAGACTTTGTGTTAAGTTCTCAAAAACCAAATTCAAGTTTACACAATTAAAAAAAGTATTGAAATTCAATTTGGCATTTTTGCATTTAAAATATGACATTAAGTCAACAGTTAAGTTTCTCAAATAAATCCAGAAAAAAAAGTTTACTCTGTAAAATATTTAAATATCATAATCTCAGTAGTATTTAAATTTCACCACAGAGGGCCCTTTCATACCTGCACACACGGACTTTTGATCTGAGCCGAAATCACAGATTCAAAACCTCCTCAGACCAAACAGCTGGACCTCGGTCCTACAGAAAGAGGTGGGCTGAGTCCAGATAAAACTGACATGCAACGACAGCAGGACGTCCGTGGGCGACGTCAACGGCACTTAGAAGACAACTGGAGTTAGGTGAAGATTATGGCACCTAGAAGACAACGACGTGATGCAGTGAAATAAGACAGGACGCTGGCGAAAATAAGGGCACCTAGGCGACAACGAAGTGATGTAAGCGAAGATGACAGGACCTGCGTCACGACTTAACATAGGCGAAGACAAAATGTAGGCAATGACAACGGCACCTAGGAGACAACAACGGGACTTAGGTGACGATAATGGCACCTAGAAGACAATGACGTGATTTCGGGAAGATGACAAGACTTTGGCCACAGTGACTTGTCATAGGGAAAGAAAACAGGCACCTCGAAGACAACAATGGGACAACAATGGGACAACAATGGGACTTAGGCAGAAACACCGTACTTTGAAGTTAACATAGTATAGAATTCAACAAGAATTTTGGTTTGGACGTTCAGGTGTGAAAAGGCCCCTCAGAGGTTAAATTTAACTGTTTGGTGTTTGTTGCTTATGAAATTTCAATGATCAGGACTTTCTTTACTTCCACAATTACGTTATTTGAACCGGTTATTTCTTTACTCGTAGCTTATTGGCAGCAGTAACTCAGAGGAATTAAACTCTCACCCTGACTGGGATATTTCATAATTATATTATTAGATTATGATCCCAGTGATACAAAGTGAACTGTTGGGTTTCTGTTTGTTGGATGTAAAGACACACGTTATTTCCACAACATCATCCAATCGTCTGCTTTGAGTGTTTAAATTATCATAAAAATCACAACGTTCAGAGCTGAGTATCTAAAAGCTGCTATTTAAAACAGACCAGTTAAGCACTCAACCTCCCACAATGCTTCACTCTATAGTGCCTGTACTTAATCTTAGCAGTAAAAAAAAAAACAACACCTTGTTACCTGTACTATGTCGTACTGTATGTGTGTGTGAGACGGAGAGAGAGGTCTTTTTTGTTTTTTTGCTTCTAAAAACACAACAAATATATTAGGGCAACTTTAACGGACAACATTCATCAGTGAGCTTCATTCACATTTTTTATCCTAATGTGATACTACACAGGAGTGGGCTGTTACGTCTTATTTTACAAGATGTTATATTTAAAAAAAAATCTCTGGGGCTCTGTACAGTCCAGATTTCATCCAGAAAAAAATATTTAAAACTCAATCATAAATGTTGGATTTAATCTCTTAACCTACGAATTTGAATGTTCATATCTTCCGTGGACTCAAAACAAAGTGCAAAAGAATCATTAAAAGCAATGAAATGTAACTACGGCGTATTACTAATGTAGATAACTGATTAGTGTTTAATCATGATGTTAACAGAAAGATATATTAGCTTCAGCTATAAATTTTAAACCAACTTGCTCCAATTGTGTAGTTTTAAAAGAGAAACCATTTCAGCTAGCTATCAAGCTATCACTTATGTTAGCTAGCAGACTCGCTAACACAACAATTAACTGCCACATTAGCGCCAGCTAGAATGTGAAGCACAAGTGTAGCATATTCCCAATAGAGTTCATTAATTTGTTTTCATCACGTTAGCGGATGTTAGCAGTAAGCTGCATAAGCTTAGTTAAGTATTTATGAACCATTTTGTTGTGTAGTTCTGGCAAGCTAGACATTATAGCTAAAGCTAACTCAAGCTAAAGTTAGTAAAAAGATTTAAGGTATAAATAAAGTGTTTCAGGTAAGTGCTAAAGTTTTGAATGAGTCAGTCATCAAAATCTACAGACCGTAGAGTTTTAGGAATTTGGCATAATTTAAAAATTATACATTTTAAAGTGAATTAGAATCCTAAGTTTTATCATTTATGTAGATCTAGTTTAAAAAAATGTAATTTGTGATCTCTTCAGTTATCACTTTGGTTGATTAAATAGTTCTGACATGTTTACATTTTCTTTAGATAAGTCATAATGTTTTATGAATATTTTTAACAGTGTTTCGTACAGAGCCAGGCAGGAGTTTTGGAGATAGAGATATAAGAAATACTCTGCACACCTAATTTGTTTGCAGGAAGTAACAGATTGTATCATTAAACTATTTTTTTAAATAGTCTTTAAAGTGGCACAAATGTCCACTTTGATTCAAAATTTTAAAATTAAATTTGCTGTTCAAAGGTCACCGTGATATATCCATCTCATTTTCCTGAACTCAGCATCTCAAGAGTACACAAAGTAAATTCTTTCAAATTTGGCACAAATGGACACATGGACTCAACTATGAACTCATTAGAGTTGGTGGTCAAAGGTCAAGGTCACCATGACCTTGCCTCTGTCTTACTGTTGTGAACATGATATCCAAAGAACACCAAGAGGTTTTTTGTTTTTTCAAATTTGGCTTGGAAAACCATTTGGACTCAAAGATGAACTGAGTAGATTTTGGTGGTCATAGGTCAAGGTCACCTTAACCTTGACCTTTGGCACAAACATCTACTTGGACACAAGGATGACTTAATATAAATTTGGTGTACAAAGTTCACTGTGACCTCTTTGGGCAATAACTCATGAACTGTTGTACTAATTATGACAGTATTTCACATAAATGTCCAATATGATATAATGATGAACTTTTTATCCAAAAGGTCAAAGGTGAACTTCAGTATGACATCATAACGTTGAGTAAAAACACTTTTCTTGCCTTCACTTGATGTCCTAACTCCTGACACCTGCCAGGCTCTGTCGGTTTGTACAGACTTTAGAAATGCAGAATGAGGAGCTCTTGAATGTCGCAATCTAAACATTTTTACGAACATTACATTTTAGAGGATAACAAGTTGCTAACCCAGTTGAGGAGTTGCCAAACAGATTGCCCGGTGTCCTCGCCATGCTGACGTCTAACCGACATCCAGAACATTCCAAGTGGTTGTTGTTGTTGTTTTGTGTGTTTGGTTTTTTAAGAGTATTTTTCTACAGCTTTTTGTATGTCATGCTTATTACACAGGGCTGTTTGTGTGTGTGAGTGTGTGTTCATACAGTCATGTCGTGTGCTGGCTGTATGGTTGTATGTGATTTGGCTCGTGTGCGTTTTTCTTATGTCACTTCCTGATTTGCGACTTTGTTACCATGACGACAATGATGATGATGAAGAGTGTTTATTGTTTAAAATGCTTTCTGAACAGAAACCGTAGCCTCGACTGTTTTGTGTAAAACGTGAATATTTGGTTTGTATCACCTTGTATGCCACCAATAAAACTATACACACACTCTCTAACCGTGTATGTGTGTGTGTGTGTGTGTGCGTGTGTGTGTGTGTGTGTGTGTGAGACTCACAGCCTGAGTGCGGACCTGTCACTCGTCACATTCGGTCTGTTTCCACTTCCTCTAGTCCAGAAATAAGGATGAATGATGTTTTTATTAGACTGGAGTTCAGACAAGGGAATCAAACTGTCATTCTTTATATAATATATGTGTATTACATTATTTCTGTGGTCAAAGGTCAAGGTCTAAACTTGCAACCTTGTCATTCTCTTGAACGCCATATCTCAGGAACACCCTGAAGGAATTTGTTTCTAATTTGGCACAATGGCCTCATTAGATTTTGGTGGTTGAAGGTCACTGTGACCTAGTCCTTCTTCTTCTTGTGAATGTGATATGTCGAGGGCCTTGAGGGAATTCCTTCAAATTCGGGTCAAACGTCCACTTGGACTGTAGAATGATTTGATTAGATTTTGGTCCTTGCATCCATCTCATTTTCATGATTGCAACATCTCAAGACTACATTGAGGAAATTTCTCAAAATTTGGCACGAACATCCACTCTAACTCAAGGATAAACTAATTAAATTTTGGAGGTCAAAGGTGAAGGTCAGTCTTATCCGGATCAGTCTTGTTATATTGAACAACATATATTAAGAATGTCTCGAGCAAATATTTTCAAACTAGGCATAAACATCCGCTTGGAATCAAAGAGGAACTGAAGTAGGAAAAATATTCAAAAAGTCACATTATTATTTGTAATCCAGACCCTAAACATCATTTCTTAAACAGCATATTCAGTGGAACATGCTGTGTGTCTTTAACATGAAAAGGTACAAGAATGGATGCTTTAATTTGAGTCCGTCAGTCATGTGCGAGGCGTGTTAATCAGCTGTCTCTGTGTGCGTGGAACAATGCTGTCACTCATACGCACACACTGACACACACCTGCTATTATCCAAATGATAATAAGATGTGTTTGTGTCTGCAGGCGACCATCAACGCAACTCTGCACGCGTGTTGCAGCCTGGTGTTATTAACACGCTCGACAGTGTGACTGCGACCTGTGTTCCCATAATGCCAGGCTTTACTCTGAGCATGTGTGTGTGTGTGTGCGTGTGTGTGTGTGTGTGTGTGTGTGTGTGTGATTTTGCAGAGCGACAAACACAACAGAGTTTAAAAACCAGCTGTTATTAACACACAGCAGACAAACACACTGTGTCTGTTGATGAGTCAGTTGTCAGTCGTCTTTTCCTCTTTGTTCCAGTCACACTTCTCTTTATCTACCGAAGGTAAGAGTTTGTATAAAATATTCTTTAAAAATACTAATTAACTGTCAAAACTGGTTTGTATCTATAGTGATTTATTGCTTTCATGCACTGAGGAATTACAGGTTGCAAGGAATTGTCATGCTTTTGTGATTAAGTAAAATGTACTTATATCGCACTTTTGTTCTTTACAAGGGAAATATACAAGGATAAAAACAGGAGATGATGTGAGTCCTCAAGCATCGGCGTTAAATGTGCAAAACTGTTTACAAAGTGCATAAGTGCAAAAGTGAGGTTTTAAAAGATTGATTGGTTCATTAGAGCTGATTTTAATTGATGGTAACTGTATTTTATGGGTCAGTAACTTTCATAATTATTTCTTGTAAAATGTTCTGGAGAGAAATGTGCAGTTTGGAACCACTTATACATTTTCTCTTGAAAGACGAGCTCTATTTAAATTAATAATATTTAATCAATATTTAATTTTGAATTATTATTTATCTACTACTGGAAACTTCATGCTCCCTACATGTGGAATTATTATTATTATTGTTATTATTATTATTATTTGTACACAAATTTCAGTAACTTTTTAATTTAAGGGTCCAAAATAATAAACAATTAGCAGGGAGATTCATGGAAATAACATACATATAAAACGCCAATTTGCCATATTACCTGAAAATTTGTAAGATTAAAATAATAATAATAATAATTGAAAACAAAAAATATAACACCTTCAAAAACATGCTTAAAAAGTAATAATTTTGTAAAATAATTTAAAATTCTGATCATCTTAAACCAGAACGAGAAAAGTGATCCATTTTTCAAATGATTCTCCAAATATCAAAAGTAAAGTTATGAGTAATGTAACTGATTACTTATTAGCAATGCAGTTACTTTTGCAATGAGTAATGTAAAATAATTGAGTACAGTGACTCAGTGAACTCTGATTCACTTTAAAAGCGTTTTTTTGTAAGTTTACATCTTGGTTTTCTTTGAATCCTCATAAGAATAACTGAGAAATATTTGTTTATTTCAGATGATGGACGAAGACTCCACCAAACGTTACCTTCGGACCAACGACGGAGGACAGACACAGAAACAACCCGAGGTACCACCTGTTAAAATATTACAAATAATACACATTCTCTCTGATAATAAAATCTTATATAGATTTACTTAACCCTTTAGGGCCTGCTTTAGTATCTCACACACTTATATCTCTCTGCACCAAAATGAGTTTTTCAGAAATCAAGCCTTAAAACAATATTATGCATTAATATTATTTTCTACTTTAAGTTTATTTTTTTAACCAACATAAGTCCGAATCATGAATATGAAATATTTATTAATTTTCAAAATGTTAACCCTTTAAATGTCAGATTTTGATGATACCACTATGATTTTAGATGAAAAAAACCCTATATATTATTATTATTATTTTAATGACAGCCTGGGATATTTCACTGATTAGCAGCAACACTGGATATGCATGAATGCAGCCAACATTATCAAAAAATAAAGAATGAAAAGCACATAAAATGCAACAAAGCGTCCCTACATTGTCTTTAAACAGTAAATGATAAATGCCTCTTTGTTGATTTATAGTAATGAGTGAATCATAAACTCCATCCGCAACTCTAATGGGTTAATTAAAATGTGTAACACTCATAGCTCTACCTGCTATCTGCTGGTGTGTGTGTGTGTGTGTGTGTGTGTGTGTGGTCATTAGGTTGTTAAAATCAAGACATTAAGTTCAACAAATGAAAACATTTTCCATCATCATCATCATGTGTGTGTGTGTGTGTGTGTGTGTGTGTGTGTGTGTGTGTGTCAGCTGGTTTAATGATTAATGTAACGGAACAATAAATCTTTTTATGAAATGACGGAGAGAGAATGATGGATGGAAAAAGAGGAAGATCAAATGGAGATGGAGTGTGGGAAAAACAAGAGAAGGAATGTGCAAACAGCAGATTGTGTGTGTGTTTGTGTGTGTGTGTGTTTGTGTGTGTGTTTGTGTGTGTGTGTGGGGGGGGGGGGGTAACATGTTTACGATGCATGTTTTCTTTAAAAATCACCAAAAAAAGACAAAAAAAGAATCCAATCACCCACCTGTGCTGAAATAATGCTGAACGTCCTCACTATGTTGGTTTCAAACAGACCTCACATAGACAGCAAAACAAACACACACACACACACAAAGTGTAGCTCTGCTGTGGACAAAGTGCAACAACTCATTCAATGTCTCTCTCCCTCTTTGACACGCTTCATGTCTCTCTTGTGACTAATTTACACACACACACACACACACACACCTACACACACACACACACTCGTGAAGCGAGGGAGTAAAGTTCAGGTCGGTCAGGAGGAGAGAGAGATCACTGTCCTGCCGCGGAGGACGACGGACGAACTGGACAACACTGCGGGGGTGAGCGGTCCACAACACACACTCACACACACACACACACACACACACACACACACATATAATAATACACTGAGACACACTGAGACACACACACACACACAGTAAGACGCTGAGACACATACACACACACACACACACACACACACCCGAAGAAAGGTCAGCTATTAATAGAAACTCCAGTTGCTGTTGTTGTTGTTGCTGCTGTTTCTGTTTGTTGTTGTTGTTAATAAAGTTGCCATCAGTGTTGCTGTTGCTGAAGTTGCCTTCAATGTTGCTGAAGTTGCCTTCGGTGTTGCTGAAGTTGCCTTCGGTGTTGCAAAGTTGCCTTTAATGTTGCTGAAGTTGCCTTCGGTGTTGCTGAAATTTCCGTCAATGTTGCTGAAGTTGCCTTTAATGTTGCTGAAGTTGCCTTCGGTGTTGCTGAAGTTTCCTTCAATGTTGCTGAAGTTGCCTTTAATGTTGCTGAAGTTGCCTTCGGTGTTGCTGAAGTTGCCTTTAATGTTGCTGAAATTGCCTTCAGTGTTTCTGAAGTTGCCTTTAATGTTGCTGAAGTTGCCTTCAGTGTTGCTGAAGTTGCTGTCTCTGTGTGTGTAGAGGAAGATGGCGGAGTCTGAGTCATCCTCCTGCTGTTCGTCTTGTGTCCGTCTGAAGGACAAATGTCCTCGTCCACGAGGACTCGTCAACCTGCTCATCACCAAAGGTAACACACACGCACTCTGTGTGTGTGTGTGTGTGTGTGTGTGTGTGTGTGTGTGTGTGTATTATTTTAATTCAAAACAACAAAGAGAACTAACTGAAAACTAATTGATTGATTGATTTTTCTGTGTGTGTGTGTGTGTGTGTGTGTGTGTGTGTGTGTGTGTGTGTAGTGTGTCTGTTTGCCCTGCTGTTCGGGGTCGTCTGGTCCATCACAGGACCTGAGTGTTTACCTGGCGGGAACCTGTTCGGCCTGGTCGTCCTCTTCATCTGCTCGGTGCTCGGAGGGAAGCTGGTTGGAATGATCCAGCTGCCCACGCTGCCCCCCTTCCCCCCTCTGCTTGGTACGACCCAGCGCCATCATCACTGACTGTAAATAAATATTACAAATATTCAAACATATATATTTGAATATTTTTGTAATGTAGGTATGCTGCTGGCGGGTCTGCTGCTGAGGAACGTTCCCTACGTCACGGATGCCGTCTTCATCAACACTCACTGGTCTGCAGCTCTGAGGAACATCGCCCTCGCCATCATCCTGACCAGAGCCGGACTGGGCCTGGACCCCTCTGTGAGCACACACACACACACACACACACACACACGCACACACACACACACACACACGATTTGTGTGGATGTGTGACGTTTTGTTTGTTTTTATTTATTTGTTCATTTTCAAAGTGCAAATATTTATCAGACAGAAACTTTGAAAACAGAAATTATGGTTGAATTTTCAAATTTCCGACGGTCTTTGAACACATCATGTGAGACGCTGCAATCAGGTTTTAACCGAGTTTGAATCTGATGTGTGTGTGTGTGTGTGTGTGTGTGTGTTCGTGTGTGTTCCTGCAGGCGCTGAGTCGTCTGAAGGCAGTGTGTGTGCGTGTGGCAATCGGTCCGTGCGTGGTGGAGGCGTGCATCGTCGCCATTGTGTCTCATTTCCTGCTGGGTCTTCCCTGGGTCTGGGGCTTCATACTGGGGTAACACACACACACACACACACACACACAGACATCATTGTAAACATTTGGAAATGACAGTGTTGTGTAACAGTGTGTGTGTGTGTGTGTGTGTGTGTGTGCGTGCGTGTGTGTGTGTAGTTTTGTTCTGGCAGCAGTGTCTCCGGCGGTTGTGGTTCCTTCGATGTTGCTGCTGCAGAGGGAAGGTTACGGCGTGGAAAAGGTAAACATCAGCTGATCCTCCGTCTGCCAGCAGGCGGCACCACTGCTCAGCCAGAGACCACAGGAACCCGTGTGGAACCATCACAGCTCAATCTGTGATGCAGAACCACCTGCAGAACCCCTTCAATAATAAATTTAACATCCTAAAGGACCACTAGAACCTATTATGGTACCATAAAACTCCCTCCTTGACAAATAGAACATCCCAAAGGATCACTAAAACCTACAGGTCCCCTAAAACCTCCTCAGAGAAAAGTAGAACATCCTAAAGACCTATTAAAATCTCTTCAATGATCACAGGAACCTTGTGAAGGACCTATAGGACCTGTGATAGAAGCCCAAAACCTCCTCAATTACATTCTAAAAGACCACAAGAACCTCTTATAGTGAAATAAACTTCCTCAGTGACAAATAGAACATCTTAAAGAAGCATTAGAACCTCCTCAATTATTGCAAGAACTTTGCAAAGGTGCTCTAGAACCTCTTCATTGACTTTAAAATATCGTATAGGAGACGAGAACCTTCCTAGTGACAAATAGAACATCCATATAGACCATTAGAACATCCTAAAAGCTCCTCAGTGATCAAAAGAACCTTTTAAAGGAGCTGTACAACCTCTTCAATGACGTTAAAAACTTTAGAACCTCCTCAGTGACAAGTAGAACATCATAAAGGCCACTAGAACCTATTATAGGGTTAATGTTCTAATGATGTTCTATATTGTTTTTTTTTTTTCAGGGAATCCCCACGCTGCTGATGGCTGCTGGGAGTTTTGACGATATTCTGGCCATAACAGGGTTCTCCACCTGCCTGGGAATTGCCTTCTCCACAGGTCTGGGCAGGAGAACATAATCTGTTCTGTTCTGTTCTGTTCTGTTCTGTTCTGTTCTGTTCTAAATGCTGTGTTTGTCCTGCAGGTTCTACCTGGATGAACATACTGAAGGGTCTGCTGGAGGTGGTCGGGGGGGTCATCGCCGGACTGGTCCTGGGTCTGTTCTTGTGCTGCTTCCCCAGTTCAGACCAGGTGAGACCAGGTTCGATCTGTATTCAAAAACATTAATGTAAATAAGCTCTTTAAATGTTCTCTGTTCATTTATCCGTCTGTCTGCAGGAGGATCTGGTGCTGAGGAGAACTCTTATGTTGCTGGGTCTGTCCATATTTTCCGTGTTCTTCAGTCATGTTATCGGTTTTGCTGGAGCTGGAGGTCTCTGTACGCTGGTTCTGGCCTTTATGGCCGCTCTGAGCTGGAAGGCCAACAAGGTAACACACATCAGAGAACCTTTCAGTGACCATGAGAACCTCAAAAAGAAGCCCCTAAACCTCCTTAATAACAAGAAGAACGGTCTAAACGACCACTGGAATCTCTCGATACCCCTAAAACCTCTTCTACAACAAACAGAACATCCTAAAGAATCACTAGAACCTATTTAGTAATCACAAAAACCTTTTGTAGGAGCCCTAAAATAAACACTCTTGAAGTACCACTAGAAAACTCCATAGTACCTGAAAACCTCCTCTGTGACAAGTAGAACATCCTAAAGGACTAGAAGAACCCCTTAATTGGGCTCCTAAAACCTCCTTGATGACAAGTACAACATCCTAAAGAACCACTAGAACCTCTTTAGTGAACATAAAAACCCTTTCTAGGAGCCCTTACACCACCTCAATGACAAGAACACACAAAAGAAGCACTAGAACCTCCCATAGAACCTATAGAACCCTAAAAGCTCTGTCTTTGTGACGTTATTGTCTTGTTTGTCTTTGTGTCCAGGCTCCGGTGGCAGCCATGGTGGGTCTGTCATGGGACGTGTTCCAGCCGCTCCTCTTCGGCCTGATCGGAGCAGAGATCACCATCGCAAAGCTCAGCCCCAGCACTGTGGGTAAGAACCAGAACAAACAGAACAGAGTCTGGACCCGGGAATCAGAAGACCCAGGCAGCACAAACTGACCTTCTATGTGTGTTAAATCTGGGTTTAGACCTGTATCAGTATCGATCTCTCTGTGTGTCCAGGTCTTGGTCTGGACCTGGTATCAGTAATAAGGAACCAAGTGTTAGCCTGAACTGGTCCAGGTCTCAGTTGGTCTCTCTGTGTGTCAAGGTCTGGGTCTGGACCTGGTATCAGTAATAAGGAACCAAGTGTTAGTCTGAACTGGTCCAGGTCTCAGTTGGTCTCTCTGTATGTCCAGGTCTGGGTCTGGACCTGGTATCAGTATCGGTGTCTCTGTGTGTCCAGGTCTGGGTCTGGACCTGGTATCAGTATCGGTGTCTCTGTGTGTCCAGGTCTGGGTCTGGACCTGGTATCAGTATTGGTGTCTCTGTGTGTCCAGGTCTGGGTCTGGCCTGTATCTCTGTCGGTCTGGTGATCCGCCTGGCCGTTACATTCCTGCTGGTCCACTTTGGAGGATTCAACCTGAAGGAGAAGATCTTCATCGCAGTGGCCTGGCTGCCCAAAGCCACCGTTCAGGTCTGTGCAGAACCTTCTCGGTCCTGGGTCCTCGGGTACCGCCGGTTTGTGCCGCGTCGTCTGATATCATGACATGTTTTTAACAACAAACACAAACAGCTCATGATGAAAAAAGCAAACGTGGACGAATGGACCAATGGTGACGTCCAGCCTCCAAGTGTGACATATCCCAAGTCATAAAATACGATAAAGTTAAATTTAATGAAATTATTATTAATAATAATAAAGCACGCCTCGATTAACCCTTAACCCATCCCAAAATCTATCAAATCCCGTGTATTATAGTCTGAGTGGGATATTTCCGTCATCCGTATATAAATCAAAAAATTAAAATAAAATAAAAACAGTTCAGTTGACATAAGTGGATTTTTTTAAAAATGTCCCGTGTCTGCTGATATTTGTCTCAGGCTGCTATTGGCTCAAAGGCGTTGGACATGGCGAGGGAGGAGGGCGACGAGACCTTCATTAAGTTCGGTTTGGACGTGCTAACGCTAGCTGTGTTAGCCATCCTGACCACAGCTCCCATCGGAGCGCTGGGCATCGGACTGGCAGGACCTCGGCTCCTGGCCCGGCAGGTCAAAGGTCAGCACACACACACACACACACACACACACACACACACACACACACACACGCACACACAAAGCCTAAACACGTTTTTTTTTCTTTTAATTGTAATTTGTTGTTGATGTTAAGCAAAGTTCAGTTTCAATACACTTTGTTGTCTGTATTCATTGCTATGTATTTTTTTTTTAAAAACTATTATTTTAAAAAATACAAAAGTTTAATAAAAAAATTGTCCACACAGCAATGGTTTGAAAGTGATGGTCCTCACAAAGATAGCAAAACAAGCCCACAGTTTGTTTAGTTTGTTTGTTTGTAATATGTTCAAAGATTGCCTTTGATACTGTTTCTGTCCATAATAATGTTTATGTATTTCTATTTGAAAAAAAATCAATACAATACAGTTGTACTAAAAAAAACCTGAAAAATTATAATTGAAACACAAAGTAAACTTTTATTCACAGATTATTTTGTCAATGTTTGCGGTTTTTATCATTTAATGTTTTACATCCTTTTATTCTTTAAATTATTTATTAATTATGTTGTATATTCTGTGTTTTGTCTTCCACAAACAGACGGACTGATGATATTTTACTGATATTTTTAAATTTTTTATCTTAATTTGGCAGACGACACAGAAGGCGGAGCCACAACTCCAAACTGCAAGGAGATTGGTCAAGAAAAAGACAACGTGACCCTTGAGAGCAAACTATGAGGTTTCTGATCGGACAGACAAAGAGAGCTTTATATTATATACCTGAAGAAAACCTTTATTATGTGCAGATTTGTTTATAAAATGTCTTTATTGTTTGTTACTTTGGTGCTTTGACGTGCTACTGCGAGTTTTTACGAGCGAATGTCACAAATGTTCAGGTGCTGATGCGTTTTCTCTGCTGTGCATGATTGGATCCAACATTTTAACGGAGGATGAGTTTGGAAAATAAAAAATAACAAAACTTTTGGTAAGTTAAATTCATGAGATTATGTGATTGTTAGACAGCAAGTTTAAGTAAAAAAATATGATTTCCATCCTCAGAATTAAAAGACTTACTTTCTCTAAAAGTTTTGATACTTCTTTAAAAGTCATTCTTTTCAAAAATGTGGGCTTGTGGTTTTTTATGTTAAAAAATCACCCAAAAATGTTAAAGAAAAAAAGCCAATTTTCTTTTTTTAAATCACAAAGACTTTTAAGAAAAAAATCACCCAATTAAAAAAAATAAAATAGCCAAAAATTATAAAGAGAAAAAAGCACCAAGCATATTTCTTTAAAAAAATAAAAAATTTAATTTCTATCTTTAAAAGTCACCAAAGATTTTTTAAACAGAATAATTGCCGAATTATTTCCTCATAAGCATTTTTTAAAATAAAAAAAATATACATGTTTTAAATAATATATATAAAATACATATTTTATTTTAGTTTTATTTCTATTTATAGTAATGAAAAGGAGTATCGATCGAGTATCGGCGTTTCAAGAGAAAGCATGATCTTTAAAATTTGGAAAAGTCATAGAAATTTATTGGTAAAAATGTGTGTGAATCCTGAATTAATATCAGCAGGTCCCTCAAAAAATTATCGTAATGAAGTGTGATCATCATGGATCACATGAAGGACGTCCTTTGAAAGGTGAGTAAACACGTCAAAGAACAGATTGTGTTCAGATACAGAAGGTTTCATGTCACACAGACAGCGTTTCCTGTTTCCTTTGCTTCATCTGTTCTTTGTCACCTCAGACAACCCTGCAGCCATTTCTAACAGCCACAGAGTTGGACAGAAACCAACTTAAACAAGTGGCAGGGCGTCATTTTTAATCCCAGCTGCCAGAGGAAAAGTTTCAGATGAGACTAAGGTGGGCTTTTTCTCAGCCGCCACAAAGGTGAACCTGAAGTGAGGAAGTCAGAGAATAACTGCACAATGTGGACAAGATTCTATAAAAGTCTATTTATTTATCACATTTATTATTTTTTTTTTATTTACTCTACTCAACTCGACTCGATCGGCCGCTGGCTATAGCTTCATATTTAGACGTTTTAAATGAGAAGAAGAAAAGAAAAAAATTAAGACTTTATTTACAAAATGTTTTCATAAAAAGATTGGTCTGTTTCTTTAAGGAACTCGTGAGAAGAAAGTCATCTGTCATCATCATCAGCTCTGTGGTGGATTTCTTTATCTGATCATCTTCACTGCAGCTCGCTGGTGCAGCCCTCTGCTGGTCTGCTGGTCTGCTGGTCTGAGGCTGGTCTGCTGGTCTGAGGCTGGTCTGCTGGTCTGAGGTGTCAGAACGAGGCGATCTGTTGATAAGACAAACAGGATGTGTCTGTGTCTAATGACATGCACAGAGGTCTCTGGCTGCAGGGCTGATATTTCCACACAGGAGAGAAAGATGTCTCTGTAAAATAAGGACTTTGGTGGCCTGGAGGGATTTATTTCTGATTGTTGTTGCTTAATTGAAGAAGGTTTTGGAACATCCAAAATATCGCCCATAAATTAAACGCCCGCGAATGTTCCTGATTCATGGCAGTTTTTGGCAGTTCACTGCAAAGTTTGCTGGTGCCATAAATGGAAACAGACTCCTGCAGCGGTGGGTGGGAGGGTGCAGAGGGGAGGACGCCACTAGACAGCAGATGATTCTGGTTTTTGTGTTCATTATTTGTCCAAGGGGTTGTATGTGCAAACTAACAAAGGGCCCAGGATGGAGCCTTGGGGAACACCACAAGTCAGAGAGGCCTCAATAGAGGAGGGGGCATCACTTAAACTTCAATGTTTCTACCAGCTTTGTATCAAAACAATGTGGGTGGCACGTGTGTGCAGCACATCCTCATCCCAACTCGTCACATGATACCTTCTGCGTCCACTGGGATGCCGTTAGCATGATGTCAACAAATGCACATGGTGGGATGAAGCAGCCCGGTCCTAATATTTACATAGAGACAAAGTCACAGATGGTTGCGTTTAGGCAAAAGAGACACTTGATAAGGTGTCACCATGGCAAGTTTTGTGAAACCTGCAACATCTTACCCACAAGGACTAACGGTACCAGTGAAGGGGGATGTATCTGCATTTTACAGTATAGATTTTCTCTTTATTTTGATTATTGTCAATGTTTGTTAATTATCATTTTATTTCATTTATTTTTATTTCTTATTTTTTGTCTGTTTTTATTCTGAAATGTCTTTGAGAGTGTGAAGAGCACTGCGATGTTAAGTTAAAAAATAAACTCTAAAAAAACATATTACTTAACTGCCCATTTCTCTCCTAAAATGTTTTCAGAAATATATTAAAGTGCCCTGTTTAGCTGTAGTAATGAAACAGGACGCGGCTGTCATACTGCTTCCTGCATGGAGAAAATGGAGGCTGATAAACTGAGATCAAAAAAACGTTTCCGTTTTACGTACAAGCTTGCATCACGTCATCCACCAGCGGGAGCATTTATTGGTCTGGACTGGTGCAGTGCATTCTGGTAGTTGTAGGTTTTCTCCCTCTTGAGCTAAAAATTTGTTTTTTTTCTGTTTTTACAGCTCATGTAGTGCTAATTTAAAAAGTATCTGCATCTTTCTGCTGCAGAGTTTTATCACACGACCGTCTTTTAGCAGCGATACAAGATCTTTGCTGACAGCGAGAGATGAAAACATCTTTACATGCAGTGAGTGGTATAAAAACTATATGTCGTTTTTTGTTTTTTTACTGTGCAGCTCTCACATCCTCCTCCCACCCACTCTGTGGTTCAAATTCAACAGGATGTTGTTGCCACATTTGCTGCCTGACGGTCAGTGAAGCTTCAGCCTGCAGACACGATGAGGACGGCTCTGCTTCTCCTCCGTGAGTTCACAAAACTTCAGTCAACATCAGTTATTATTTTCATTAAAATCTGTGAGGTTATGAAATGTTTTAACAAAAATTCATGCAGCTGAAAATGTGAGATTCTGAGTGTGAGCTGTTGTTTCAGTGCTGCTGAGCGCCTGCCAGACGTCCACCCGCAGTCCAGGTGAGTTTCAAGCCTCGTCAGGCCCCCTTTCTTTTGTATGATGGATTATTCAAAGAGTGCGTTTTGATCTCTGCTCTAATGCGTTTGGATTTATTAAATCTGCAAAATCTAAAAAAAATCAGATGACCTTTGATGTGTCTTTGCTGCCCACCACCTGCCGCTTCCTGTCTGTCTGAAGACAAACTGAGAGCGTCGTCCTCCTCAAATATACGACAACCATACCACGTATTGGGGAGACGGCGTCCTGTTGTGGTTGTAGAAAAGATGATGTTACAGTGACACAAAGTTTGCAAAACGAGGAGACAAACTTTGACACAGAGACACTCGGCAGGTGTAACGCCTGCAAGCACAATACATTTCCATCTAAACATGATAGCAGTTGCCTCATACAAACGTAATATGAGATTTCCTGCAAATGTCCAGAAAAGACATCATATAGATGTCTTTTCTGGACATTTGCAGGACATTTCGTATTGCGTTTGTAGGAAGCAACTATTGTTACATTTGAGGGAAATTTCTTATGTTTGTGGGAAATTTATTAAGTTTGTGAGATTATTACATTAAAAGTTGCAGATTTTTATCACATTTGTGGTTTATTACGTTTGCGGCTGTTATAGGCCAGTTTCTATTGACCCTAAAATTGCACAAATTGAAACCGCAAATACAAAATACGTGTAATGGAAAGCCGTCAATTTTGGAAAAAACTCCCATTTATTGAAAAAAAAAACAGCGGTTAACGCTGGAAAGTGGTATTTTTATTGCAAAAAGCCGTATTTTTCTAAACTGCAATGGAAACGCTTTTTTGGCTGTCAGAGGTCACATGATGGCTGTGTGCTTGGCGCAGATGGTCGCCATCTTGCACAAAATGTGTCCACAAATGAGGACAACACGTCCAAGTTCAGTAAAATGAAATCCCAAAATATAATGTCCTCATATGAGGACGCAGGTGGTAGAAAGACAACTGAGGCAGCAGCCATGACAACCGACCTGTTTTGCCAAATTTAAATCTTTATTCTAAACAGCGAAGAAACTGCGAAAAATGTGAACAGGCCTGATGGTGAAACAGCTCCAGGAACAGGCATGGACAATCTGACATCTTTTTCTGTTCAATTCCTCCACTTTGAACAAAATACAAACAATTTTTCCAACTTTGGTCCATAAATAAATGTTTACTGAACCTGCGACTTTGTAACTGTCATTTAATGTATGTGTGGTGTAAAGTAACTTATACGGTACGTCTTTCTGTCTCTCTGTCTGTCTGTGCGTCTCAGTGTCGGTGACCATCACTCCCAGCTGGTCTCAGTTTTTTGAATATAAGAAAGTGTCTGTGAGCTGTGATCGTCCTACGTGGACGGTGTGGAGATACACCATCAACCCGTGAGTTCACACCTCAAACATCACGCAGCCTTCTTATGTTTTTAAGAAATCCACAGTTTTTGTCCTTTTAGTCTCCATAAGGTGTCAGAGTGAATAAAACAGCATCAAGACACTGATGTCCTAAAATACTAGAAACTTCCAAAATTTTTAGAAATCTCTGAATGTCATAAAAACTTCCTAAAGTCCAAGAAAAATCCTCCTCCCGAGATAGGTCCTCTCTAAGCCCCTAATGTCTTTAATTCTTAAAATGTCCTGGAAATTTCCTTAAATCCTACAATTGTCCTAAATTCCTTGAAATGTCCTGAAATCACAGAAATATCAAAATATTACAATTACCCTTAAATCTTAGAAACATCCTAAAATCTTAGAAATGTCTATATTTATAGAAATATCCCAATGTCAGAAAAACTTCCTAAATTCCTGGAAATATCTCAAAATCCTATAAACACCCCAAAATCCTAGAAATATCCCAAATTCTGAGAAATATCCTCCTGACAGAGATCCTAGCTAAGCCCCTAGTGTCCTTAAAATAAAAAGTTCCAGAATTGTCCTAAAATTCCTAAAAATGTTTAAAATCTTAAAAATGCCAAGATTGTAGAACTGCTCTTAAACCTGAGAGACATCCTCCTGAACTTCCAAGAATTATTCTATAATCCTAAAAATGTCCCTAAATCCCAGAAATGTCTTTAATTTCTAGAATTGTCCTAGAATCCCAGAAATGTCAAAATAATAGAAGTTTCAGTGCGTTTACCGCAGGAGAAAAGAAAGCAGATTTCATGGTAGAACTAACTGGTTTTGTGGTGCAACTTTTCACCAAAATCCATCAAAAAAAAAACATCACCAACGTGGAGTAATGATGACCGGTTTCCTCGTGTGCAAACACTGAGCAAATAGCGTTGATGTGTTCCCAGATTGAGGATGTCCCAGTGCGGCGAGGGCTGGGGTGACCCAACCGCCTCCGCCTGCATCATGGAGACGGTGAAGGTGTCGGACAGCGGCGTGTACTGGTGTGAATCCAAACACAGAGACAGCAGCAGGGTGGTCAACATCACCATCACTGGTGAGATCTGTACACACACACACACACACACACACACACACACACACACGTCCTCTTCTTCTTGCTGTTGCTGTGACACTTTTTTGTGACGCACGTGCTCCTGATGACTTGTTGTCTGCGCTGGTTGTTAAGAATCTAAACTCCTCTGACGTGGAGTCAACACGAGTGCACTCGGACTCTGGCAGCTACACTTCACTTTATGACTCACACCAGTTTAAAGGGAACTGGTTTCATTAACAGGAAGTGAGGACTCGGTCCTGAGGACGTATGGCCATTGCGAAACTCCCAATTAAAGGAAATTTAATGTGCGAACACGATGACTGAGCAGCCAGACATCATAATCTGAGAGTCATCAAATGCAGAAACGCAGCAGCTGTAGTGCTGCAAACAAACAACACAAACACACGGAAATGTTGGCACGGTACGTTACTAAAAACTACAGATCCGTTACATTGACATGGAAACGATTAACGTTTAGCTATGGAAAAATTGCTTTTTGTGGTTCAATCTACACCGGAAATAAAGTGATGGCTTGCTAAAAAACACTCATGTTTGGTAACTAAAATGATGCTAGAAAAACAGTGAGTCTGTACAATAAAAAACTGCTGGAAAATAATGACATCGCTACAAAACACTCACGTTTGGTCCCTAAAAAGCTGCTACAGCTACTTGTAGTACCTAAAAAAGGCGGGAAAAACAGACGTGTTGTTAAAAAATGCCAATGTTTTGTCCAGAAAGCTGCTGGAAAAACAGCTACAGGCTATAGGCTACAAAACACCTGCATTTAGTGTCTAAAAAGCAGCTGGATAAACGGAGGTGGGTTGCTACAAAACTCTTTGTTTAGTGCCTAAAAAACTGACAAAAGACAGACTTAGGTCACGGACAAAACACTAATGTTTGGATTCTGAAAATCAGACGTTACAAAATGCCGATGTTTCGTATGTAGAAAGCTGCTCAAAAAACAGCTACATACTGCTACAAAACACGCATGTTTGATGCCTAAAAAGCAGTTGGAATAACAAATGTTTTGTTAGATAGTGCCAGTGTTTCGTGTCCAGAGAGCTGTAGACAACAGCTACATGTCAGTTCAAAACAAATATTTTTCGTGCCAGAAAACACTTGAGGAACAACAACAAAACACCAAAGTTTGGTACCTAAAAACTGCTACAAAGACAGAGGTGGGTCACTACTAAACACTAAATTTGGAGCCTGAAAATCTGCTGGAAAAACAGCAATAACTGCCTCAGAGTACGTCATTTGTACAGATTGTGGTTTTCTGAGTGTTTCTTACACACAATTACACAAAGTAGAACAGCACACACTTTTTAACCATCTCTCCATGACGTCATCGAGCGCCGCTGAGCCGACACGTTTGTGCGCTCCGAATGTACCGAGCGGTCCGAGCTGATGAATGAAACGCTGTTGTTTGTGTTCAGATAAGAAGCTGATCCTGCAGAGTCCCGTCCTCCCAGTGGCCGGCGATGACGTCACTCTGCGCTGCACAAAAAACGGGTCCTCCGGCCCCCCGGCTGATTTCTACAAAAACGACATCTTAATTGGGAGAGGGCCTAAAGGTCACATGACCATCCACCGTTTCTCCAAGTCTGACGCAGGCGCCTACAAATGTAAGATCGGCGCCGACGAGTCTCCCCTCAGCTGGCTGCAGATTAGAGGTAAACATCTCCAGACATTTCAGCTTTACACTTTTTGACATTTTCACCGCAGTTGAAAGTTTTGGTTCGTTAAATCAGCTCTGATGCATCAGCCGTCGTTCCATCAGAACGAGTTTGTCCAAATATTTAGCGAAGGTTTTAGTGTCTGCGTGAACATGTGACTCTGTCTCAAAGCACAGGAGAAATTAACTTGATACTGGCAGTTTTTAATGTCAGAGGCATCCATGGTTTTGTTAAAGAAAACCGTGAGAGGATATCCTCAAATTTGGCACAAACGTCCACTTTGACTCAAGGATGAGCTGATTAGAATATCCCAAGAATACCACGTGGGAATTTCTTGATATTTGGACTCAAGGATGAAGTGATTAAAGTTTGGTGGTCAAAGGTCACCGTGACCTTGCATCTGCATCTGCATCTCTTTCTCGTGCATCGGATATTTCAAAAGAGACCTTGAGAGGATTTCTTCAAATTTGGCACAAATGTCCAAAGTTGTTATTATTTCTTAAGCTCGTTTCAGGTCATTTATTCAGGTTTTTTTTGCTCATTTAAAGGTAACTTTCTTGGCTTTTTTAAACTTTACTTTTCGTTTTCAGATCATTTTCTTGTGCTTTTCTCTCTCTCTGTCTCTCTGTTTGTTTTATTTTATTTATTCATTTATTTTTTACAAATTTTGTGCCATTTTGAGTCATTTCTTCTTCTGTCTTCGTTTCTTAAGTCTCTGCATGTTTTAAAAGAAATCAGTGGGACAGACTAACTGTGACGTTTGTCTCCTCAGATGACTCTGCGGCGGCCGCGCTGACGGCGTCCCCGGACTCGGCTCAGCTGTTCGAGTATAATAACCTGAATCTGAGCTGCAGGGACGACAGCGGCGCTCAGGGCTGGAAGATCATGAGGTCGACGGCCTCCGGTGGGAAGATCTCCAGCTGTGGACAGGAGTGGGGGGATGTGAAGTCCTCTGACTGCATCTTCTTTACGGCCAAGCAGCCTGACAGCGCCACCTACTGGTGCGAGTCTCCTGCACGGCAGCGGAGCAACTCTCTGGACATCGCTGTCCACGGTACGAGCGAATTTAAAAAAATTTAACGTTAACTAGAGAGCTACACACAAACACATTTTTGCACGTGTGTTCAGATAAAAACGTGATCCTGCAGAGTCCGCTCCTCCCTGTGACGGAGGGGGACGACGTCACTCTGACCTGTCGGGCAAAGACGTCCTCCAGCGTCTCTGCTGATTTCTATAAAGACGGCGTCGTCATCAGGAACAAATCTGCAGGTCACATGACCATCCGTAATGTTTCCACGTCTGATGAAGGCCGCTACAAGTGTCGCATCCGCGACGTCGGAGAGTCTTCACCCAGCTGGCTGTTTGTCCGAGGTCAGGAGGTCATCGTGAAAATCAGAAAATTTAATCTGTAGAAATTATAGCAGCTTCGTTTTAACCCTTATGGACTGTTAATCACTTTTTAAGCTCTTTTCATTCTTCATGTTTTGATAATTTGGCTGCGTTCAAATAATAATACATTTAGAAAGAAAAATAATAATAATAAAATAAGGATTTAAACTGTAAACACGTTGATATCTTAGTACAACATTAATAATAAATAAAAAAATAAAAATTGAATTAAATAAAATTAAAAGTGTTTAAATTTTTTGCTGTAAGTGTGTTGATGTTTTTTGTTAAATATAAGACATTTTAGTCTCTCCAGTTCCTCAGGCTGCAGCTCCGTCCTCTGAAGACTCCACCTGGTCTGTGCTGAGGGTTTTACGCCACCTGCTGGTCTTCTGTCCATACTGCGTCTCCACCGTCCTCATGGTGTCTGTTTACTGCCACAGGCCTGCAGGTAACACTCACCTGCTGAAAAATCTAAATATTCGACACACAAAATATCGACCTGATGAACTGATCAGTGTTTCCATCACAGCATGCTTCATTTTTGACCCTTTGAAACCTCAGCAAATTAGGTTTTATTTCTTCAGAAACATTGGAGGAAGGCAAAAAGCAGCTTAATAAGACATGGCCCCAAAAATGAGTTACAAGAAGAGTACCTGAAAACAAGCAAAACAAAAAAATAAAATAAAATAATAATATGAGGACAGACAGCTGAGGACAGACAGGAGGACAGACAGGAGGACAGACAGCTGAGGACAGACAGCTGAGGACAGACA
>NC_056485.1:20669572-20684572 GCF_008729295.1 Plectropomus leopardus | reverse complement strand
GCGTCGTCTCCGTTGCCCCCGGCGGCGCCGATCAGCTCCTCCTCCTCGGCGCTCACCTCCTCGATGAGGTAATCCGTGATGTTCTTCAGGACCGGGTTGGTCTCCATCTGCAGGGAGACGCAGAGATTCGGTCGAATCATCTCTGATTCTTGTTTTAGAAGTTTTTAGATATTTGTTTCTTTACATTTTTGTAATTTTTTTTCGAGAAGCTGAAATCTTTTTAATTGAAGTTGCGTCCAGAATCAGCCGAACAGTCTGTAACATCGGTCAAATGATGCAAAAGAGAAAAAAGGAGGGCTTCGCACAGTGAGACGAGGACATAAAACGACCTTTTCTGATTCATGGCAGGTGTCTTTTGACGGTTTTCGAAGGAAAAATACTTTGTCTTCACATTTCTGCCAATTTTAACGATAAAAACATTGGAATGTTCTTTTTTAAAAAAACTTGTTGGCAATTAAAAAAACAACATTTCAGCAATGTTTTTTTGGGCGGAACTTCCTGTGATCATTAATTTCATTTTATTTTTTCTTTAAAAGGACGGCGTGAAGACGGTGTGAGGACAGAGTGAGGACGGTGTGAGGACAGAGTGAGGAGAGAATGAGGACGGTGTGAGGACAGAGTGAGGACGGTGTGAGGACAGAGTGAGGAGAGAATGAGGACGGTGTGAGGACAGAGTGAGGACGGTGTGAGGACAGAGTGAGGGACGGTGTGAGGACAGAGTGAGGACAGAGTGAGACGGACGGTGTGAGGAGAGAGTGAGGACAGAGTGAGGACGGTGTGAGGACAGAGTGAGGAGAGAATGAGGATAGCGTGAGGACGGCGTGAGGACAGCGTACCTGTCCCGCCCACAGCTCCCCCCTCTGGTCCAGACTGTGGACGAGTCGGGCCGACAGACGGATGTCGTTCCTCACCACGGGTCTGTGGTGCGTCAGGCCGTTAACAGTGCGGACGCGTCGACACAGATCTCTGTTGACCACCGGAGACAGCTCGCAGTCTCTGAGCTGAGGGACAAATACTGCACTTTATACTACTACTCTGTCTCTGAGTACAAGTACTGTGTACTGCAGTGTGTGTGTGTTTGTGTGTGTGTGTGTTTACCCTGATGTTCTGCAGGTTCCAGCACGTCTCCTTTATGTTCACACTGCGGTCAAACGTCACCCAGCACCGCCTGAAGAACCTGACACACGCACGCACGCACGCACACACACAGACACACACGCACACACACACACACGCACACACACACACACACACACACACACACACACGCACGCACACACACACACGCGCACACACACACACGCACGCACACAGGATTTTCAGAGGAACAGTAATAAGCCATGTTATAACATAACATACATGTTAACGTTTAGCTCAGCGTCTGACAAAATATAAATATCACTCAACAACACTTAACTTTAACAGTACTTTAACTTATTATAACAGTACTTTAACTTATTATAACAGTACTTTAACTTATTATATAACAGTACTTTAACTTATTATAACAGTACTTTAACTTATAACAGTACTTTAACTTATTATAACAGTACTTTAACTTATTATAACAGTACTTTAACTTATTATAACAGTACTTTAACTTATAACAGTACTTTAACTTATTATAACAGTACTTTAACTTATTATAACAGTACTTTAACTTATTATGACAGTACTTTAACTTTATTATAACAGTACTTTAACTTATTATAACAGTACTTTAACTTATTATAACAGTACTTTAACTTTCCTCACCTCCTCTCAGGCTGAGGGTCTGACAGCGCCACTCGCAGGAAACCCAGGTACCTACGACACAACTACACACACACACACACACACACACACACACACACACACACACACACACACACAGGTTGAGACAGGAGCGTATGTATGTGCGTGCGTGCGTGCTTGTCTGTGTGTGAGCGTGCGTGTCTGTGTGTGTGCGTGTCTGTGTGTGCGCGTGCGTGTCTGTGTCTGCATGTGCGCGCGCGCGTGCGTGTGTGTGTGTGTGCGTGTGTGTGTGTGTGTGTGTGTGTGCGTGCGTGTGTCTGTGTGTGCGTGTGTGCGTGTGTGTGTTTGTGTGTCTGTGTGTGTGCGTGCGTGTGTCTGTGTCTGCGTGCGTGCGCGCGCGCGTGTGTGCGTGTGTGTGTGTGTCTGTCTGTGTGTGTGTGCGTGCGTGTGTCTGTGTGTGTGTGTGCGTGCGTGCGTGTGCGCTGTGTCTGTGTGTGCGTGCGTGTGCGTGCGTGTGTCTGTGTCTGTGTGTGTGCGTGCGTGTCTGTGTCTGTGTGTGCGTGCGTGTGTCTGTGTGCGTGCGTGTGTCTGTGTCTGTGTGTGTGTGCGTGCGTGTGTCTGTGTCTGTGTGTGCGTGCGTGCGTGCATGCGTGCGTGTGTGTGTGTGCGCACTCACAGCTGTGATCTCCTCCTTGGAAACCTCTGGTGGGATGCTTCGGATGAAGAGGGAGGTGGTTAGGTGGAGGGGGCGGGGCTTCGCCGGGGCCTCCTTCTCTCTCTCCTTCCCTCGCTCTTTACGCCGCTCTGACACACACACACACACACACACACACACACACACACACACACACACACACACACACACACATTAGATTTACGAAGGTCGGCTGATGAAATATTTGATTATTATTTGCAGTATTAAAGTTTCGTACTGTCCCTCTCCGTCCTCCTCCTCTTCCTCCTTCTCCTCGTCGTCCTCCTTCTCGCCGTCAGAGTGGGAGGAGTCAGAGTCGGAGGCGCTGCCCTCGCCGCTGTCTGCGGACACGCTGCGTTTCCTCTTCCTGCCCTGAGAGGAAGGGGCGGGGTTAAAACCAGCATCATCTTCAGTACGTTAGTGACGACGCTAACGAGGAGACGAACTCACTTTCTTAGACGTCTTCTCGTCTTCCTCCTCTTCATCCCTCTTCTCCTCCTCCTCCTCCTCTTCGTCTTTCTGCTTCTCGCCGTTCTGCTTTGCTTCCTCCTCACAGTCCTGACTCAAAACACGTCATTTTTCACACGTTTTTCAGGAAAAAACGGGAAACTTTTTCAAGGACTCAAAATATATAAACGTTTTCCTCGAACAGCATTTAAAACAGTTTTTAAGGTTTATTAAAGAAAAGCTCAATTTTAAATTTTAAATCACGACAAACAAAAATCCACTGAGAACGGATGTTCATCATTCTCACCTTATCCGAGTCTTTTGTTTCGCCCGTCTCCTCTGTCCGACTGCCCGTCGACTCCGAGCCGGTCTGAATGTTTCCTGCTTCCTCCTGACTCTTCCCTCCTCCTCCTCCTCCTCCTCCTCCTCCTCCTCCTCCGCTGCTGCTGCTGCAGCTCGCCTCCCCGCCGGCCGCCGCCGCCGTCGGTATCTCCAGCACCTGCAGGTCAAAGTCTGTACCTCCCTCCATCTTTATCACCGCTGCAGAGACAGACAGGAGACAGACAGACAGGAGAGGTGAGACGCCAGAGGGACTGAGGACTTCATTACCCAGAAACCCCTGCGAGACGACAGACGTAAACTACACAATCTCAAAGTCCCAAACACAATTTAAAAAGGCACATTGTCTTTTCTCTCCTGTCTCACTGCTCAGTTTGTCTCCTGTCTCACTGCTCAGTTTGTCTCCTGTCTATAGTTTGTCTCCTGTCTATAGTTTGTCTCCTGTCTCACTGCTCAGTTTGTCTCCTGTCTAAGTTTGTCTCCTGTCTATAGTTTGTCTCCTGTCTATAGCTTGTCTCCTGTCTCACTGCTCAGTTTGTCTCCTGTCTCACTGCTCAGTTTGTCTCCTGTCTATAGTTTGTCTCCTGTCTATAGTTTGTCTCCTGTCTCACTGCTCAGTTTGTCTCCTGTCTTGCTGCCCGTCTGTCTCTACCTGCGTCCAGCAGTTTGATGATAGCGGGGGCGTGCTCCATGTCCAGCGACACGTTGTCCAGCCAGTTGTTGTCCAGCAGGAAGAGGAAGACGCCCAGCCGGGTTTTGAGGGCGGCCAGAGACTCCGCCTTCCTCGCCGTGATGTCGTCGGGGTGGTATTTGGAGCGAAACCACTCCTGGTCTTTGTGCTGGAGGAAGAAGTCCTGCAGCTGCTGCCGTCTGAAGTCCACTTTGTACTGATTGTAGCGCTTCACGGACTCCGTCTCGTCAACGCTGTCCTCCATGTTCAACAGGAACTCCTGCGGACGTTTTCACGGCTTTTAATGTTTCATCCAAAACGCCAACGACCGTTTTAAAGAGGTTTGACTCACCTTAAAGCTCCTCATGGTGGGGGGACCAGGAGGAGGGAGGTCTGGATCCACCATCCCCAACCTGAGAGACACATTTTAGTTCAATCATTAACCCTTTAGAGACTGTTTGTTATTAACCCTTCAGGGACCGTTTGTCTCATTTTAGTCTCTTTTCTTCTTCCTGTTGTGATAACTGTGTGTGTGTTGATGCATGTGTCCTAAATGTAGTCCAGATTGTGTATTTGAGTGTAATCAGTGAATTTGCAGCTCAGCTCCTACAATAAGTCTAAAATACACTGTGGAAACTAAATAGTTACATTCAGACTGTTCAGGTCCAAAAATGCTCCATTGAAACCCATTCAAACTGACATTTTTGATCCCACAGCCATCAGAGCAGAAAAACAGGACTTGTATTATTTCTGGGTGTCATTCTGGGCTTTTGACTCTGAATTTGTCATTTTGACTATTTTCCACCTGATGAGGTCATTTTGACCATATTTGGCATATGGAGGAAATACATGCTATTTCCACTAGGTGACCCCTTCAAAAATACTGCATGTATTATATTGAAAGTAATTCTTTTTTGTGTTCTTTTCATCTAAAAACATGGTGGCATCATGACAAAAACCTGGCTTTTAAAGGGTTAAAATTCTGAAAATAAATGAATTTCTGATATTTTGCATTAGAGGTGATGATAAAAAACTGACTCAAAGAAAGTAGAAAATCTTATTCATGTGAATCTACTACAGCCCATAATATCCTGTCATGTCACCATGGACTCTTCCTGTGACGTCTCAATGGCTTGTTTCTATGACAGGCGGCATTATGGGATGTCTAAGTGCTCACCTGCCCTGCAGCGGGTGACCTCCGTGATGCGGGTGAAGGTGGGGGAGGTCGGGGTGCCAGCCCTGAGGCCCCGCCCCTGGAAACGGAGCCCCGCCTCCTCCGTACGGCAGGTCGTAGCGGTACGGCTCCCCCCGGTGGTCGTCCCTGAAACATTCAAACATTCATGAGTGAGCATGTGACCTGTTTGTCCACAGCAAGGACAAACTCTCAAAACCCCAAATCTGTTTTCTTGCCCAACTTACTTTGTGTTTTTCAAACTTTTAAGATTTCAACTTTATCTCAGCGCAGAGAATAACGTGTTCAACGGCCATCAGAAATGTGAAAATACAACAGTTACAGAGAAACCATGCCAGTTACAAAAAAAACAAAATATATCACAAAACAGTTCAAGATTTTTTTTAAAGATTTCCATAAAAAATGGCAATTATACAAGAGGAAAAGGTTTTCCATAAAAATCACCATTAATGTTGAAGAAAACAAAAAGATTCCTTTTTTCTTACAGTTGCCATAAATATTGCACAGAAAAACCCGAAACATTAATTTGAAAGTTTTCCAGAAAAAAAATGCAATTTTTTTCAAAAAATAAAAAAGCTTTCCAAACCTATTTTCTTAAAACAGAAATTAAGTTAAAAACAAACAAAAAAGTTAAAAATGTAAAAGCAGTAAGATAAATAAAAAATCCATTTACAGTTTTCTGCCCTCCAGAGCGACACGAAGGAGACGAACGCAGAGAAAACGAGGAAAGTTTGGTGACAAACAAATAAACAAATAAACAAAAACAACCAAAACGTCCTCACACGTCAACACAAATTACATTTAAAAAATAAATTCACCGTTATCTCACATTAACGGCATTTACTGTTTGACAAACGTTTCCAGAGTTTTCCAAAACTTTCAACTAGTTTCCAGGAATGGAAAATGTGACTGTGAAATTCCATGACTTTTCCAGGTTTTCCATGACCGTGGAACCCACTGTAGATACATCAAACCTCACACACACACACACACACTCACACACACACACACACACACACACACACTCTCACACACACACACTCACTCACACACACACACACACTCACACACACATACACACTCACACACACTCTCACACACACACACTCACTCACACACACACACTCACACACACATACACACTCACACACACTCTCACACACACACACTCACTCACACACACACACTCACACACACATACACACTCACACACACTCACACACACTCACACACACTCACAGACACACACACACACACACACACACACACACACTCACCAGTCTCTCCTCATGCGTTTGTGTTGGGGGCTGATGTGTCTCGGTGGAGAAAATCTCTCTCTGCGGCCGCGGTCGTAGTCCCTCCGCCGCTCTCTGCCGCGCTCCCAGTCCCTGAACACACACACACACACACACACACACACACACAATTTAAACATGTGACACACACACACGTCGAGACGAGGTGTGCTCAGGTGTGAGCGTACCTGTCGGGCCAGTCGTCCCTCCTCCTCTCTTCTCTCTCCCTCGACCGCTCCATGTCACTGCGCTCTCTCCTGAACTTGTCCCGCCTCCTCCGGTCGAACTCGTCATCGCTGTCTCCCATTGGACTAAAAATTTAAAAAAAAAAACACACGTTAACAACAAAAAGCATCTTTACTGCTCCACCACAGAGCTGCAACTGACAGTTATTATAATCGATTATTTCATCGATTATTCGGTTAGTTATTCAGTCTGTGCGATGACACAAAACGTCAATCTTAAATGGGAACAATGTTCCCATTTAAGGGAACAATGTTCCCATATAAGGAGCTGTAAATGCTGCTTTGGTTTCTTTAAAAATGTACTCAAACAGATGAAGTGATTATCAAATGATTCATTTCCAGGCTTCACAGCTGAGGACACGTGACATTCAAAACTTTAAATCACTCACATGTACTCGTTATTATATTTATTATAATGATTATAATTATTATAATGATTATATAACCACAAAGAGCATTTATGAGCACTTCACTGTCATGACTGGGACTGATGCTGCCCAAAACAATAAACTCAACGACAGCAGAAAATCCCTCTCATGATCTTTTTAAAGTTGAATTATATTTTAAAGCATTTGTGGTCGCGGGCGCTAAAGGGTAAAATCGATCATTTGCTAATCGATTAATTGTTGCAACTTTACTCCACAACGACCACAAATATTCATAAACATATCTAATCTTCAAAATAAACGTAATTAAAAACCACTGATGTCTGTTTATCGGTTAATACGCCGTCTGTTAGTTTATTTTTTAAACGCTGATTTAATATTGAGCTGCGATTAGTTCAACGCTTAAATACCAAAAAAATAAACACAACCTTTACAATTAAACATCAGCTAATCGATTAATCACGGCAACGCCACAAACGGTGCAACTCTGAACGCCGTTTGAAGGTTTAATCGATAAGCAGACGAAATATTTCGATCAACTCGAAGTTAAAAAACATTAAGGTCGGCTAATGCTAACAGCTAGCCTAGCAGCAGCTAACAGTCGAAGCTAACAGCGGCTAATTAGCATCGGAGCTAGCCCGGCGCGCTAACACAGGCTAACTTCGCGCTTCTGTTCGCTTGTGCTCGTTTTCGCTTTGCTGTTCGTGTCACAGAAACGTGATTTAAGTGTTTACCTGAGTGCGCGTGGGTTCACCTGGCGCTTTGCTAAACTCTCACTAAAACGATCCTCTGCTAACACAACCACACACCTGTCCCGCCGCCAGCCGAGATCACAACCAAACAACGAGACTTCCGCTTCCGGTCAGGTCTTTCAGTTTAAAGCGACAAATTTCGCCGCCTGGAGGTCCGGAAGGGAACAACAGGAAACACATTTAACCCTTCGAAACCCAGGAAAACCTGCTTGTTTTCTTACAAAAACACGGGGGAAAAAAGAAAAAAACCCCAAACTTTTTAGTGATGAGTAACAAGACAATAACCCGAAAATAAGAGAAAGAAAGAATGAATTTATATTTAGAATAATAATAATTATAAATGTAGTTTTCTGGACATTTTGTATTAATTTTTCTCAACTAATTGCACACATATTTATATTTTTAACTTTTTTATATTTGTCCTTAGGTACTAGTTTTACATGCTGTATTGCAGCATAAGGTACAGTTTTATATTTTACACACTTAACACACTCAGCACATTATCTGTAATAATTAAAAAATATTCACATATTGATGCAAATTACCTATTACTGTATTTTTTGTTATTTTACACACTTAGTCGCCCCAATGCCAAACATATAGAATTACAGCCAATAGAAAAAAGTACCAGCACAAGTACATAAAAAAAGAAGACTGTAATAATAAACAATTATCACAATATATTAATATTTTTAAAAATCAAGTATGTAATACTTTTAATATGTAACAAATTTACCCCCAGGGATCAATAAATAAAGTATTTGTGATTCTGATTCTAACTCTAATTGGCAGTTTTTTTGCCATTTGTGGAACATGTCGCGAGTTTGTTTAATTCCTTTTCAGTCGAGTGTTCAAAAGAAAAAAGAAAAACAATTTTCTCAAGTTTTTGAAGGTTTAAATGCAGCGCAAGAAAACTGTCTTTCAGAATTTCAAAGGGTTAATCTATATAAATTAAAATTAAAAAACTGCCAGCTAATGTTAAATAAATAAATACTGGCATTTTCATTTACTTATAGACATTTTCTTTTTATCTATTTTTGATTTTGTTCATTTTAGTCCTCCATAGATTTCATCATAGAGTTGTTTGCGATCTACATAAGACGAAGAATTTTGTTCTGAAAACCTGCATTTTTAATTTCAACCGATTATTCTGTATTAATGACGCATGTCTGCCATTTGTAACAAATCAAACAGCTTCAAAATAGGTTAAAATTTCAGTGACTTATGATGATATTTATCACTGACCTCTGACCTCTGACCTCTGCTGACTGATGCAGTGAGTCCGCACGTCCAATTATTTACTCGCCCGGTGTCCGTCTCTGCTGGGATCCTGCAAACGCCACATTTGATACAGCAAAAAAACATGTTCTCTTATCGATCTTCATTTTAAAGGATAAAATAAACAGTTGATTTTACTGAAAGTTTTTTTTTTTAAATCAGATGTTACTGATTTTATAACTAAACGCTCCACATACTCAAATATACGTCAGATTAAAACAAGCAGACAATTAAATCCATAAATAAAATGACGAATACCAATAATAATGAATCATCATAATAATGAAATAACAATAATAATAATAAAGACTCAGAATTATTAAAATAGGAAAAATAAAAATATTTTCAATAACAACAATAATAAAACTTGAGAACAACTTCAAATAGGAAGAATAAAAAAAACTTTTCCTTAATAATAATACATTCTGCTGTTAAGTTATAAATTCAATAAAATATATTTTTATCTATAGTTTAATGTCAACACAACAAATTTTATATTTAATGCAACTAATGCGTCTTGTGAGTTTTTTAAGCTTTGAATTTGAATCCAAACTGTAGGTCCTTACTTGTTATTAGTGCCTGAACAGCTCACTAAACTGATTTAGCCAAACGCTCAATCTGGGACAATTTCCTCTTCTGTGATCCATCAAGCTTCACGCTGATGAAGGACAAGAAAAAACGATTTACTCCGCCAGTGTGTCTCTGCTGCGATCCTGCCGACAGTTACACGCGTGACAGAAAACACGCGTGCGCTCGTCAGTCTTTCTTCTGACCAAAAATAAAACAACAACAAAGAGCCACATGGAGTTCTGTGAAAACTCAGCTGAAGGAGCAAAGTGTTAATGTGACGTACAGGTTCGGATATTCCACTTTTTCCAACGGTTTGTGAATTTTCTGAAGGACTGCGGAGACTCGGCAGACTCGGTGACCCGGGAACTCTGGCGTGTTGATGCGGCCGCTGTAAAAACAGAAGCATATGTTCATAAATATTCAACTGAAGCGACGCATCTTGAGGTTTTCAGCTTCAAATCTGAATTGTAAATCCTGCGATTTGACTTATTTCAAACATGTGAAACAGGAACAGACAAAAAAGAAATATTTACATACAATAAAAAACACGAAGCAAAAGAGATGACCAAACACATGACGACTTGGTTTACATATTCAAAAATGAGTGAGACGAAGTACAAACTGAAGGTGAAAGAAAAACGTCTTTACTCACCTCGCGTTTGTCTCGGTGCGGATCCTGCTGACGACGTTTTTGTGGAAAAAACACGTCAATCTCCATTTTTAATAATATATTAATTAAATAATCTCGATGAGCAACGATTGGTCTTACTTGAAAAATTTGTTTAATGTCGACACAAATAGGAGAGCAAAACTGCTGTGCAGCACGAACATGGACAAAGAAAAACCAAAAATATGACGTGACAGAATCATTTAATTACTTGGATTCACACTCAGATTTTGGATTTTCACGTCATACAGATGTGTCCGTCATCAGAGCTAAAACGTCTGCAAGGTTTTGACGATACAGTATTTAAACTCACAGTATTTAGAGTCACACTGAGGCCTCCTCAAGTACCAACACATTTCTATCGTATATTTAGACAATTCATAGAATTTCACACTGAAATATCCGAAATACGGACAGTCAGGAGGCAGGAGAAGCTCTCGGCTCTGAGAGGAGGTCACGGTGCAGCGTGAGCGCCTTGGTGATATTTCAGGTGACCGAGAGAGACGAAAGCCTTCCCGCATTGGTCGCAGCTGTAAGGTTTCTCTCCTGTGTGAATGCGCTGGTGGATCTTCATGTAACTTGATCTACTGAAAGCTTTCCCACACTGTTCACACCAGTACGGTTTGACTCCAGTGTGAACGCGCCGATGACACACCAAGCTGCTAAGATTGGCAAAAGATTTCTCACATCGATCACACGTGTACGGTTTCTCTCCACTGTGAGTGCGCTGATGGCTCTTTAAGCTAAAAATCTGCGCAAACTCTGCGCAGCACTGGTCACATCGGTACGGCTTCTCTCCTGTGTGAACACGTCGGTGGATTTCTAAGGAATAAGCTGTGGCGAGGGCTTTCCCACACTGGTCACAGCTGTACGGTTTATCTCCTGTGTGAACGAGCTGATGGAGCCTGAGGTGATTACTGCGTAAAAATGCTTTCCCACACTGCTCACAGCTGTACGGTTTCTCTCCTGTGTGAATACGCTGATGGCTTTTTAGGTGATAATTGCGCAGGAACGCTGCCCCGCACTGATCACAGCTGTACGGTTTCTCTCCTGTGTGGACACGTTGGTGGATTTCTCGGGATCCCCGCGTGCTGAATGTTTTCCCACATTCGTCACAGCCGTACGGTTTCTCTCCTGTGTGACTGTGCTGGTGTTTACTTAGGTGAGCCACCTGTGCGAAAGCTGCCCCACACAGGGCACAGCTGTAGGGTTTCTCTCCTGTGTGGACGCGCTGGTGGATTTTGAGGGAACCTGGTGTGGTGAAGGCTTTCCCACACAGGTCACAGCTGTGCGGTTTCTCTCCAGCGAGACGTCTCTGATGAAGCTTTAAATGTCCAGCTGTGAATAATTTGTCACAGTGCTGACAGCGGTAACGCTTGACTCCGCCTCCTGCTCTCCGTTCCTATAGCAACACAGACAGACAGAGTAAGTTAGATGCTGTGGAAATGTGTGTACTGGTCTGTTTTTAAGGTGTTTCTTTGCTTACTGAGGACTGACCTGAGAGGACGAGCCTGCTGCTTGTCTTCTGGGGACGTTGTTGCTCCGCTGCTCCGGGTTCTGCTGGTCCTCCTCCATCCTGGTCCTGGTCCCTGCTGGACTCCTGCCCAAAACAAACCAGAACACACAAACATTTCGATTTTCGCAGCTCAAATCTTTTCATGTTAACCCGATCAAACATCCAGCCGACAGACCGCAGCTCATTAACCCTTTTGAGCCCACGTTAATATCACACACTTGTATCATTATGCACAAAAAACAAACTTTCAAAAATATTACACAATATTATTTTCTACTTTCAATGAGTTTTTGTTTTTTTGTTTTTTTTTTACCCAAAATCAGTCCTAATCAAAAATATCAAATATTCATTATTTTCAGAATTTTAACACTTTAAATGCCAGGTTTTTGTCAGGATGCCACTGTATTTTTAGGAGAAAAAAAAGGACTATTTTCAATATCCTCCATGCTCAGTAGATTTGTTTTCTGCTGACATTATGAGATATGTCAATGATTAGCAGCAGTGGAAATCGCATGTATTTCAGTTTATTCATTATTTCCTTTTATTGATTTCTGTTTGAAGAAGCTACATCTTCAGCAGGTGCGCTGTTTTAGAAAGACGTTTTATTTGAGCGAGCAGTTAGCTGAAACAGAGACAAACAAGTGTAGTTACAGTTCAAAACTTTGCAGGATATTCAGCAAGCTTTTCAAGGTTTTTCAAGAAAGTCAATGCATTCAGTGGTCTGTTTCAGAGTCATTAGGAACTGTAAATGTACTTTAACTCCAATAATAATGTGACTCAGAAACTTTCACTTGTATTGCAGTGATATTTGACCAGGAGTATCTGTACTTTGACAATAGTAATAGAGTACTTTGTCCATCTCTGGGGGACAGGGTGCCTCCTTGTTGTTAGGACTTCATGTTCTCAGAGGGTTAATATCTAATAGATTTACTCTGCAGCGATGATCATCGAAACAGTTAAAAAGCTAACAAATGAAATAAAATGCTAATTAGCTAGTTAGCATCAGAGCTAACCCAGCACGCTACCGCAGACGAAGTTCGCGTTTCTGTTCGCTTGTACTCTCGTTCGCTTCGCTGTTCGTGCCAGAGAAACATGATTAAAGTGTTTACCTGAGTGCGCACGAGTTCACCTGAAGGTCTGCCGCCTCAACTCTCACTGCTATGCTCCTGCTAACGCTGCTACACAAACACTTCCGGTTACCTTCGTTTCCGGTCAGGCTTTTCCACTTTAAAGTGAGAGAAAGTCGCCACCTGCAGGTCAGGAGGGAAACAACAGGAACACAAGCTATTTTTTTAAACGACTGAAACCTGAGCAAATTGGCCTGATTTCTTAAAACAAACATGCGAAGAGGGCAATGAGCAACTTAAGAGGAAAAAAACAAAAACTGAGACATTAAAATAAAATTTAAAAAAAACAAGGAAATTACCTGAAAACCTGCTTAAAATGAAAAAAAAAAGAAAATTTCTGTAAAATATTAAAAGAATATAATAATCACAATAATAGCAGCTCAGTGCTAATTTGACTTTTTTCTCTCGTTGCTTGAAAAGTTAACTAGCAGCTGAATTTCTGTCTGGAGCACTAAGGTCTCTGCAGATTTTGGTTTTGTTTAACTTCAATGTAGACCTTAACTACAGCCTCCAAGGTGCATTTTTGCAAAAAAAAATTCTAAACAGCCAACATCCTAAAACTGTTGACTTTTTTTTCTGGAGTAAACTGAGTAACCATGACGTCACATTTTATTCTCAACTGCAACAACAAAACACTGTGACTTCTCTGCTGCTCTGACTCACACCTCTGACGGACCTCTTCCTCACAGCAGCGGCAGCTGAGCTTCATGGGAATTGTTATATTTTGATCCATCACCAAAAATTGAATTTTTAGAGACGAAATTGAAATACTTGACACTGATGGTCACACTGAAAACCTCAGACATGAAAATGTAAATGCAGAACAGGGCAAAGATATCCGGAGCACGCAACGCTTCACAACTGTATTCCACCTTTTACCATCACTTCTTCCCACAACCTCACCGATGAAACATGAGCGTCCAGATGAGACTGAAACTCTTCCCACATTGCTCACGGCTGTATGGTTTCTCTCCTGTGTGCCGTCTCACATGAATCCGAATATATATATATATATATACATATACACATGTATATCTATTTTTATTTTTTCATACTTATATAAGGAGCTAACGTTCTTTGTACTTCAGCAAGAAAAAGTCTCAGACGGCTCATTTCTACTAAATATGATTATTCCAGGTCAGCAAACCAAAACCATTGATAAATCCTCTAAAATATCTTTTGTTGAGCAAAAGAAGCCAAACAAAAATCTTTTTATTAATGCAAGACAAAACTAAAGGTGTTAAAATGGTAATTTAAGATAAAATCAGAATCAAAAACACAGAAAGCATCTTCACACGGATAATCCCAGCTGATAATACCAGTAACATACCAGTAAAGAAGAATGAAAGCAGAATGCTCAGAATGCAGGAGATGGAAAATAATATATCAGCTTATCCATAATAATATAGTAATTATTCATTAATTTGTTATTAGTATATTAATGAAAAATAAAAGGCTAAAAAATAAACTGTATAAAAATGCATAAATGAGGTCAAATACAACATTTCAAAAAGTTTTGAGGCAAACAGCCGCTAACCTGGTCTGATGAGGTTTCTGTTTCTAAATCTGATCAGCAACAAGTTCAACCGCAAACTTCAGACTCAAGTCTGCAGAAAAACTGACGAATCCGATTCTCTGCATCACCAACTATGACTTCATCAATAAAGAGAGGGACACATGGCAATGCTCACGTATTTATTCATATCAAATAAAACTCTTACAGAGGAGATAAAGTGCACTTTAATTGCAATGAAATGAAGAAACACACAGAACTTGAAAACAATCATTACACAAGTAAAAACGTGATTTGATTGTATGAATATTTCAAACAGGAAAACTGAGGAATAAAACACTGACTGTTAACACGGAAAAAATCTTCTGTTTTTTCACATTTATTACGAAAAAGACAGTATTCCTCTGAAGCCGTTTACATGGCAAATAAAAATCAATATTTCACTATTATTCTCGAGAGCGCGCACTCGTGCATGCTCTGATTAATGTGCCCTAACATGTTGCTCATCACGGAAATTATATGTATAAAATAAATATGGAAAAGCCAAACAGTTGTGGCCTGTTCCAGAAATGTTT
>NC_056485.1:20652415-20669072 GCF_008729295.1 Plectropomus leopardus | reverse complement strand
GTCCTCGCGGGAAGACAGAAATATTTCATTTTAAACAAACTGATAAAATCAGAGATTATTGATGCTAACAGAGCTATGTGTTTGCATGCTAATCTGTTAGCAGCTAGCTCGTCCAGCAGTCAGCCTCTGTGGAGGAAGTATTCAGCTCCTTTATTAAAATACCTCAACTACACTGTAAAAATACCTTTACATACTTTCTTTTATATCCCGAATCAGTGAGAAGACTGAGTGTAACTTAAGTACGTTAAAATATTATGTTCTGTCGTGAACGGTACTTTGCTGGCAGTGTAACTAAAGTAAAATATCAGATTTCATAACGGAGTTTGGTCAAATCATCTCTGACACTTTAATCTGTGAGCGGCTATTCAACTGTGAGGTACGTCTTTGATGTCCACGGAGAACAAACTTATAAAATAACGTTACTCTTATTTATATACATCATTCTATGTCATATTTTCTGTAAATGACTCGGACCAGATTAGAGGAGCGTACTGCAGTAAAAGCACTAAAACTACACTGTAAAAACACTCTTGCTTATATAATTTGTATCCCGAATGACTGAGAACATTGTATTATACCCGGTTAGATTTAAAGTTTCTATTCTTCTTTGAATTATACTTTTTTTGGCAGCACATCAGAAATCAAATGTGAGGTTTTCTAATGGAGTTCGGTGAACTGATGACACATTAGCGTGATTTTGCTCAGAGAGGACAGCCTGTCAGCGTTCATTCAGAGAAAATAAGCACACAAAACATTCATGTTACAGTTTTATATACTCTGTACTACACAATGTAGTTTCTGTGTGTGATTCAGGCTGAAATGGGAAAGCATTTCTGAAAAAAAATTGTTTTCTTAACAAAATAGCCAAATCTTTTCTTACAAAAAAAACTAACAAAAAAAAGTTTTCAAAATTCCTAAAAAAATTCAAAGAAAGAAAAAGTTTTTAAAAGAAAAGTCATTCAAAGAAAGGAAAAAGGATCACCGATTTTTTTTTCTTGAAAAGAAAAGAAACAAAAAAGCATCAAAAATTTGAACCAATGAGGAATATCGATAGTTTAGTCTTAAAGTCATGGAAAAGTCCTGGAAAGTTTTTGGATAAAATGTGTGTAAAACATGTAAATCTGAAGTTAAATTAAAGCTATTAGTAAATTACCACATTTAGTAAGTTACTCTTTTTTAAAAGTTTAAATGCGTCGCAGGAAATAAAATCTCAAACCGCCACTCACTCACGGATCCCACTGGTTGTGTTGCAGGTGATGGCGCCCACACGGATGAAGCTGCGAGTGCGTCGCCGTGACAATCCGGCGGCAGGAGCTGCAGCAGGAGGCGGGCAGTCGGAGGGGGAGCGCAGCAGGGAGAGCAGCGGGCGCAGCAACAGGAGGAAAACCACCGCTGCCGCCGCCGCCGCTGCCTCCTCGTCTCCTCCTCCCTCCTCCTCCTCCTCGGCCTCAGCGCGGGCGGTGATGGCGGCGGAGGAGGCGTCTCCGGACTCCAAGTGTCCGATCTGCCTGGACCGCTTCAACAACCTGGCGTACCTGGACCGCTGCCTGCACCGCTTCTGCTTCCCGTGCATCCAGGAGTGGTCGCACAATAAGGCCGAGTGTCCGCTCTGCAAGCAGCCCTTCGCCTCCATCCTGCACTCGGTCCGCGCCGAGGACGACTTCAAGGAGTACACGCTGCGCCCGCCGCCCCCCAACAGCAGCGTCGCAGCCACTGTGGCCATGGTGGCGGCCATGGCGTCTGCAGCGAGGAGCGACCACCAGATGAGGCTGATGCTGCGGAGGCACAGAGGGCCGGACGGCGAGGAGACAACCACAAGGAGGCGGCAAAGGGAGCGAGGCGGGCGGGGCCGCAGAGCGGGGGTGTGGGAGTGGTACCTGGATTCTCCTCCTGTGGCGCTCCCTCCTCTCCCTCATGCCGCCGCCGTCTCTCCGGTGGTGGCAGAAGACAGCGAGGAGGGCGAGGAACTGGAGGAGCAGAGGGTGAGAGGTGGGGCCGAGTTGGCGGAGCGTGGCGTGATCTTTGAGGGGCTGACAGGACTCGGGGGGGGCGTGGTGCCCGTGGGCCCCAATGACCGGGCGTCACGGCGGCTGATGACCCGGCTGGTTGCAAGGCAGCGGCTGCAGCGGGAGGGCGGGACGGTGCGTCGGCTGAGGGAGCGAGAGACTGTAGCGTTCCGCCGCGCTCTCTACCGGAGTGGCATCCGGGTCCGTGGCGTCGCCGGGATGAACAGTAATGAGCAGCAGCGCGACATCACCGCAGACAGCTTCCGCCGGAGCCCCACCCACCTGAACAGGCTCCGCCCCTGGCTGCGTCGGGAGCTCACCGTGCTGTATGGCGCCCACGGCTCACTGGTCGACATTGTCCAGCGTATTATCATGGCAAGGCTCGCCCGCCACGGCCTGGAGGACACGCCCACCATAGAAGAAGAGCTGCGACCTTTCCTGCTGGCGCGCACCGACCATTTCCTGCACGAGCTAGTCAGCTTCGCCCGCTCGCCGCTCAGCCTGGAGAGTTACGACCTGCAGGCGGTCTACGAGCCGCCGGCCGCCGCCATGGAGCTTGACGGGACAAGCTCCTCCACCGACAGCAGCTCCGTCATCGCCATCTCAGAGGGCGAGGGGGAGGAGGGGCTGCCGGAGGGGCACTCGGAGGAGCGGCTGGTGGGGAGGCAGGGCACCGCCCATGATGATGTCATCCAATCAGGGAGCTGCCTCAGCCTATCAGCATGGGACGATGAGACGCCGGGCCCCTCCTACTCCTCTGCCGAGCCGTCGTGCTCGCTCGCCGCACCGGCCTTCAGCCCTGCCCCACAGGAGACGGGCGGCGAGGAGGCGGCAGGGGAGAAGCGTGAGGAGGAGGAGGAGTGTCTGATCGTAGGCTACAAAAAGCCGATGGCGGAGCGCACGCCGGAGCTGGTGCAGCTGTCCTCCGACACCGAGGAGGAGGAGGAGGAGGAGGAGAAGAAGAAGGAGGAGAACATTGCTGAGAAACCGCCTCCGCTCCCCGCCACCACTCCCCCCCTCTCCTATCTACCCACAATCCCCCCTTCCACGTCCGCCGCCTTCAGCCGCGAGCAGGCCGAGGAGAAAGACAGCGAGCAGCGTTCATGTGCACGCTCCTGGTCGGTCAGCTCAGGGAGGAACTCGGTGTGCACGCTCAGCCCAGCGACGCCCGGGGAGGGTGAGCGGCGGCGCTGGAGAGACAGGAAGTCGTGTGGCGAGGCAGCGAGGGAGAAGAGGAGGAAAAAGAAGAGGAGGAGGAGAGGGCGGGAGAGGAGCGGAGAGCGTTTGAGGAGGAGCGGTACCCTCTGCAACCCAAATCGCTCCATCTACCCGGCGCTGATGCGTCAGCGTTCGCCTTCGCCGTTTCACTCCAGCGTGGACTCTGGCTCGCCGCTGCCGCCCAGCCCCCCCGACTCCAGCTGGGAGTACCCGTGCTCCCAGCTCTCCCCGCTCGCCTCCTCCGTCTCCTCGCACTCCTTCTCCTCCTCCCCGCAGCCATCGTCTCCCACAGCGCCGGCGCCATCGCTGTCTCCCCACCGCGGCGAGAAACCCGGCGGGAAGAGGAAGTACAAGAGCCGTCACCTGGACAGCAACGCCAAGGACCCGACCTGGAGGCCGAGCAGCAGCCGCCGCCACGGGAGGAGGAGCGAGCGGGCAGAGAAGGAGAGGAGGAGGAGGAGCAGGGACAGAGGGAGGAGACGAGAGCGGCAGAAGAGGGATGGCGAGAGGTGAGAGGACACACTTCCTGTTAGCATTCTGTCAAAATAAAATGTCTCTGTGTTGAGACGTGTCTCCTGTTCTTTTCCAGCAGCAGGAGGAGCAGAGACGAGAGGAGTCCCAGCGTGGAGATCATCTACGAGGGCACCATCACCGCCAATGACACGCAGTCCCCCGCACGCAAACGCCGCCGGAAACGCCACCGCAACACGCAACACAGCAGGTACGACCGCTCGCCACCACGAACCGAAACTTCAACGACACACACAGCATTCACACGGTCACGGACTGATGACGAGGACCGATGGTCATTTCAGACAATGTCTTATATCGAAACTTTGCCTTAAAGTCCTGCGCAGTTATTTGTAAAAATGCGTGAACTCTGATCGTACTGCGGAGTCGCTCTGGTAGAATTTTTTTGGTGGCGCCATCGAGACAGTTTTTCATAACCAAACACGAAACCCCGAAAATGTTAAATTCCTGTTGAGTCTTTGAGCTCCTTCAGCCCTCAGACATGAGATTAATGTCCTCAAATAATAAACGAGTTGTTTTTAAACAGTCGACGAGAGATCTGGTTAAATGTGTGTGACGTCACGAATGAACGTATTAACACGCCACCCTGTCTGTGTCCCGCAGCTCGCCAGTCATCATCACCCTGGACAGCGACAGCAGCCACGACAACGTCAACAAGCACGACATCAGCAGCAGCAGCAGTCCAATCAGCAGCCAGCAGACCGTCGACTTCTCCGACCTCCCTGCGCTCCCATTGGTGCACTCTGCTGGCGTGGGCGGAGCCTTGAACGCAGAAATCGGCGAGCTTCCCGTCAACATCCTGGACCGCGGGTCTGATGGGTCGGAGACGGAGACGGCGGGTCCCATCGCCATCGACAATAGCGACGTGGACGTGGAGGAGAGCGGCTCTCTGCCAGGGACGGACGACGATAAAGGACCAATGAGAACAGCCGAGAGGAAGCCAGCTGCCAATCAGAGAGGAGGAGGAGCTGTCGACGGCAGCGCTCAGCCAGTTGCCAAAAGAGATGCCGAGGTGTCCGACTGCCGTCTGCTCGCCACTATCACTAACGACCTGCAGGGAATCGCCGTGCCAAAATGTGACGCCGATGTGAATGCCGAGCCGAGTCGTTCATGGCGTTTTCAAAATCTAGCTTCGCCTGACGAGCAACAGTCTGACGATATTAGAGACAAAAATCGTGGCTTTAACTCGCGGACATGTCGCACCTCCTTCCCACTGCCACCTCCTCACGGGCAGCTGAAGGAGGTCGGAGCGGAGGTCAAGGATGTGCCTCCGCTCCTTAAACGGGCCAGTCCCGTGAGGTCATACAACAGAAACACGCCGCCACCGCTAAAACACAAAGACGCTGGGAGTCCACACCTGGCGCCCGGATCTCCCGTTGGCCTGCACTCGCCTCACGCTGCTGCTGGTGCTGGTGCTGATTCAGCTCACATTGACCTCCATACAAACTCCCCTAATGACTCTTGTTTGGATGCTGACCTGCTGAAAGATAATAGCCCCATCCCGCCCATTTCAACGCTAAAAAGACATTTTATGAGCGCCATGGCCTTGAGAGGAGAGCTGGCTCTGACCAGTAGCGTTTCAGCCAATGACAGACCATCTTCTTGCAAAATAGCACCCATTGACTCCCAGTCAACAGCTTCTTTTGAACTCAGAGAAGCAACACTCGGCATTCATTCCACGAGCCATAAACCTCCCATTGACTCTCATTCAGCTGCGCCTTCTAAACTTGGAGCACTGAGTGTCAGCATGCATTCCTCAAGTCGCAAATCTCCCATTGACTCCCATTTTTCTTTTGGGTCTGAAAATAGTTCTACGAGTGCTGATTGTGTTTCAAACATGGACATCAGTTCCTTTCTGTCTTCAAAGTTTAACTCTGGTCGTGACAGCACAAAGGAAACATCATCTTTTGCTCATAGATCTTCACCACCCATTAACTTGCGTCCTGTGAATTCTTTATCTCCCATTGATTTCCATTTGGCCAAGACTGGCTGGTTCAAAGAGAAGCCAGCTCACACTGACTCTACCTCCAGGAGAAAGACTCTGAGCCCAAATTCCAGTCGGGCAGCAACTGTTGATCTCCATCCTTCTACAAGTGTTTCTGCTGAAGGCGCAGGCGGTTACAATTTCTCAGGCGTCAACCGTAACGACACATCACCTCCTGTTTTTGTTTCTTCAACCGTTGACTCCCATTCCTCCAGTCAGAGAGAGAGCTTGCCACCCTGTAGAGTTAGCTCAGTGCCAACAGCTCCCAGTGACAGGTCATCACCCATTGATGTGCATCCTAGAAGCCCCAAAATTAGCCTTGACCATTCTTCAAGTGCAACTTCAGATGAACTGATGGACATCAATCGTAGGGAAAGATTGCCCATAAGTCACCCGCCACCCATTGAGTGGCATCATACAAATCCTGTGCTGCCTGCTGATGTGCATTCTCCTCTCTCTGTCAGCACCCTTATGGACAAAAACTTGAACCACACAGCCTCCGCTACCTTCCAGACTTCACACAAAAAGTGCAGTTCACAGTCTAAACCAACCGTTGACTCCCACGCAAAACTCCTCCGCCTCACTGACTCCCATTTAAAACCTTGCAACCACTTTGACCCCCGATGCGACCCACAGCTCCCCATTGACGCCTGCTCAAAACCCACTCTCCCCATTGACTCTCAGCCAGAATCTCAGCCACCGCCTATTGACTCTCATCCAAAAAAACCCTGGAGAGACTTTCAGCCCCCCACAGACAATCACACCACGTCTTCCCCTCGGTCTGTCCACCACCAGTGGAGCTCCGACTCCTCCGTTGACGCCCATTCAGACTCTCAGTCGCCCGTTGACGAGCGCTCGGCCGGCGGCGTCTGGAACACACACACGCATTCTGCCACGTAACACACAGACACACACACCGGACTCAAGAGATCAATGTTTTAAAGACTTCTTGTAGAAAATGAGATGAAAGAACCGCTGACTTTCTTTTTTACCTGTTTTTTTGTTTCTGAGATAATTTGTGCTGATTGAAGATTTGACCTCTTTCTGACACGAAGCCGTCTGACGTGCAAAGTCCGAATCTTTATTTTCACACGTGACTCGTTTGGTTTATGTGCGGCTGATAAATTTTGGAAACATTCGATAACATTTTTACATTTGTACATTTGTACATTTCTAATTGGCAGACAAGAATGGAGCAATAAACCAAATTAACCCTTTGAAACCTGAACAAATTACCTTTTTGTAGAACACATGGGAAAAAGAGCAACTAAAGGAGAAGGAACCCAAAATTTGGCTAAATAAATAAATAGAAAGTACAAAAAATACTAAAACAAATAGAAGAAAAGAAACTAAGAAATCGAATTAAAAACAAGAAAAAAAACAAGGAAAAGACCTGAAATAATATCAATAATTCCACAAAATGATTTTACATACATAATTATGATTATTTTAAATATAGTTATTTGGACAATGTTTTTTATTTTTTTACTTTTTTTAAGGCTACTAATTTCTTGAAATTTTCTTTTTTTTTTCTTTCTTTGCAAAGTTGCTGATTGCATTTTTTCTTGCATTGTCAAAAGAAAGCAAACTGATTCTCTCGGATTTCGAGGGTCTAAATACCAAATAGAACACATGAAAAGTGACGTGGCTCCAGGTTTCAAAGGGTTAAATTGATGAAATAAAGTTTCAAACTGTAACTTAATATGATCATAAATGGAGAAAATATGATTTAAAAAATGACACATTTTGGATATTGTGGGAGGTAAACACAAAGTGACATCACGCTGGAAATATCTCTCAGATGTTATTAATGTGCAGTGTGACGCTGCTGTGTGTGTGTGTGTGTGTGTGTGTGTGTGTGTGTGTGTGTGTGTGTGTGTAAAATGTAGGAAAACCTCATGAGTCAAAGAATAAAGGTTTGGTCAGAAAGTGAGTCGCTGTTTTGATGAATTTACATTCAGACTGATGAATAACTTGGTGCCACTTTATAATAAAAATGAAGTGAATTTTCGGTAGCAGGTGGACACTCTTACCTTCCACTTCTAGAAAAACCAGCAGAATATCTCGACCACAATCCGTTTTAGAGCTGAAACGATAAGTAATTTAATCAATCAGTCGATAGACAGAATATCAATAAAACCAGATTTCAATAATCACTTAATCACGTCATGTTTTAAACCAAAATGTTAGCGACCGTCTCATTATTGCTGCTTTCATATTCACATATTTTGTTGTGTTTTTTACTGCAGAGCCCAAAAGGTGATTTTTTTTTTTAGTTTTTTGTTGCGCACATAAGATAGTTACCTTGTGGGAACAAATTATCATGAAAAAAAGAAATATGTAAAAGTTTAAAAGAATGTTTTCTCATGGTTAAATTTGTCAAAACTATGCTAAAAATAAGCTTAGCATCATTATAGGTTTGACAGCGTAAAGCAAAAATAACAATATGAAGAGTACAAACACCACGCAGATCTCCACGGTGCACAGTGATAATTACACATTGTGGTAATATGCGTGTTATAATAAAACTGCACCTGTGATACTGAACTTGTCAGTTTAAGTTCATTTATAGACGTATGTGTTTTATGCACAATGCACAACAATATTCGTCTGCAGACATCAGCTTGATTTCATTATAGTTGTTGTTAATATTGGAGCTGCTGGCATTCATGTTTCACTGAGGAATGATTTTTATTCATATATTTTTATTTCCCTTTTTTGTCGTATTTCAATATTATTTTCTTTTATTGTCTACAGACCTTCATGAGCTGAGGCCTTCATAAAGTTTTGAATTGAATATTATAACGCTAAAAAATAATAATTACAATACAATTATAAAATATTTTGACCTGACAGAGTAACTTGTACGCACAAGATTTAATTAAAAAAATCACCTTTCGGGACTGCAGACGTTCTGTAATTTTGACTATTTACTGGCATTTTTAACCAAATATGTGTTTGAGAAAAGGATCAGTGCAACATTATCAATAAATCAACAAATCTTAACTTTAATGTGTGATCAGAAAGTGTGAAACCCACAAACATTCATGAAAAGATGAGCAACATCTAAAACTGCATTCAAATAAAAGGAATAAACCGGCTGATAACAGTTACTCACAGTTTATAACTGAACTATTCAAAATTAATATTAACTCAGTTAATAAGGAGCCAGGAAATAAAACAAAAAACATATTTATTTTTTAGCTTACCTGCCTTTACCATGTGATTTTAAATAAAACTAAAATAAACAAAATAAAATACATAAATAAATAATAACAATGCAGCATATCTGATGTGTTAAACCCCATCACATCTGAAGCTTTGTTCCTGTGTTTTTTCAGTTTTTGAGAAAAAGTTAAACTTATAAAGCGTTGCTATTTTGTTTTGAGACTTCGGCAAAAGTGCAGTGTGTGTTTCTCACCAGCAGGTGGCTCCTCGGCTCGGCTTTTACTCCTCATCACCTCCTCTTCCTCTCCTCCTCCTCCTCCTCCTCCTCGTCGTCCTTCACTTTCTTCTCCTCCTGCTGCCTCCTGTCCTCAGAAGAAAAACTAAGCGGGATAACGAGCCTCCAGGGAGGCGCAGAGACACACTTCCACACTAATTAAGACTATCAGGGTTCGATTAAATGGCTGTTAAACACACTCACTCACACACACACACACACACACACACACACACACACTCTGCGGTGGATCACTGTCAAACATGGACTCTGGTCAAAGACAGGAGAGGACCAGAGCAGATACACAGAAAAGTCCAAAATTAAATTTTACGGTCGCAAACCTGAGAAATCTGACTCGTTAACTTTTATAACACAGGAAGACGGCAACAAGCAACGAAAGAAGAAAAGACCCAAAAATTAGCAAGAAATTAGTTAAAAGAACAAAAAAATTACCTGAAAATTAATAAATAAATAAAAATAATAACTGCTTAAATTTCTGTGAAATAATTATCAATTTGTAATTGACAATTATAGAATTAAAGACAATTATAAATAGCTTTGCCTATAAATATTTTCCCTAGCATTTAAAAAAATATTTTTCTAAATGTACTTATTTCTTGCAATTTTTGAAACACTTCTCACTAAGTTGTTTACCGTCTTTATTCCCATGTTTCTGAAAAACAAAACATGGGAAGAGGCAGTGCTCAACAACATACACACATTTACATACATATATACACACACATACACATATATACATACATGCAAACACACACACACACACCTTTATATAAATATAGATAAACTTTAAATGATTTTTCCAAACTCGACAACTTTTCCAGGTTTTCAAATTTTAAAAATTCAACATGGGTTTTATTTCCCCCAAAATTCTTACAAATATTAATATTATTGGCACCAAATTACGTTTTAGAGGGAAATAAATATGCACCCATAAAGTGAGGCATCACTGTTTGTGAGCTGATGATTGAAAACTGATTTATTGATCAGATTTATGGCACATTTTGACAAACATCAACCATCAACGTCTCCGCTGTTTGTGTCAAAAAATTAAACTCTGAGTCAGACCCCCCCCCCCTCCTCTCAGGCCACGCCCACATTCTAGAACACTGGTGTGGGCCTTTGTTAGCACTGTTGCCAGGCAACACGGCGCTCCGTCGTCAGGGACAACCAGTCTTTCTCTCTTTCTCTCTGATAGCAACACCATTACTGAGATGACAAGCCCACACACACACACACACACACACACACACACACACACACAGTAACACACACACACACACACACACACAGTAACACACACACACACACAGTAACACACACACACACACACAGACACACAGTAACACACACACACACACACACACACACACACACAGTAACACACACACACACACAGACACACACACACACAGTAACACACACACACACACAGACACACACACACACACACACACACACACACACACAGTAACACACACACACACACAGACACACACACACAGACACACACACACACACACACACACACACACACACAGTAACACACACACACACACAGACACACACACACACAGTAACACACACACACACACAGACACACACACACACACACACACACACACACACACACACACACAGTAACACACACACACACACACACACACACACACACACACAGTAACACACACACACACACACACACACACAGAGCTTCCATCTTGCAGCGGCACATTTTCACACAAACACAAAAACATATTGTTCATTTTCACGCCTGCTCACTCTCCGTCTCACTCACACACACACACACACACACACACACACTCACAGATTTGCATGATGCAATCACCTGACATCCGTATTCCCGGCTGAGCGTCGATCTCTCTCTCGCGCTCGCTGCTAATCTTTGAAATGCTTTATTACAATTCAGCACATGAGGAGGTCACAGAGACAGAGTACAGGAGGAGGACGAGGACGGACACACGCGCAAAACAAACGTCCCCTTCCTCCCTCCCAGCCCGCCCTCAGAGGACGGAGACGTTTGGTTTCAGTTCCCACGGAGAGACGGGGGAACGTTTTCCTCAGGATACCCCAAAATAAATCAAATGAAACTAAAATATTTCCAACACGTCTGCGAGTGCGACACAGTGATGGCGTCAACGGGTCAGAGCGGTCTTTAGGATTCAGTCTGTGGGGACCATGAACGTCTCACGCTAATTTCAGGACAAAGAATTTCGAAGCTGCGGAGAGATTTTGTGAAAACTTGGACCTGCTGGTTCTGGACGCAAAAACCCGGATGAGCTCGGTTCCTAAAATTCATCACGAACGTGTGAACCAAATTTAACGGAAGTCAGCTTCTGTCAAAATAAATCAGCAACGTCCTGCTGTCCAGATTCCGGTTTCTTCACAGTAAGAACGATTTACGACGAAATCTTTGGAAAAAAACATCTGACTCCCCCTCAGCGGGAGGAATGTACGTTTACTTTACATAAGGAGCGTTTTTAGAGGACATCTTTCCAAACTGAACATCACGTCCTCATCAAGCTGAAGGAAATCTGGAAACGGTTTAGAAAAATACTTTTAATAGCAACTATCTGATCAGCTGTAAATGTGACATTGCCTGACCACAGAGACGGCATCTCTACGACTTATTTTTACAGCTAAATGTCTCAAATCTGAATCGCCAGAATACACTTTGGCATCGTACGTTTCTGCGAACCACTGACAGCTAACATTTGTGGGCTACTACGTCGTGGACAGGCGGGAACTGGTTTTAGTGTCACAGCTTTTGCTGCAACAAAAGGCAAACGTGCACTTTTGGTGGCACAATCAATGCTGGAAAAACCATGTTTATTCACAAAAAAATACCTATTTTGGTGGCATAAACGCTGCTGTAAATACTGCCAGTGTCTTGCTAAAAATGCCACAATTGCCGCTAAAAATACTACACGCCTCACCAAAAATACTCTTTTTGGTGCTATTAACACAACTGGAAATACTGCGTATGAACTGTACAAATGTAACGTATCTGTGGTTTCCTGAAAACTATAACGGGAACATTTTCTTCTAGGGACCGGGCTGCTAAAGAACGCTGAGCGTTCATGGCGGCCATCGTTTTATGAGGGACGATTTTTGCGTTTTACAGACTTCAGATTTTGGACTGAATGTCTTTGTATGCATTTATAAAGGTTTCACATGTTGGGGTGTTAGACCCACAGACGTGTTGGAAATGGCGAGTTTTTAGTGTGAAATGTACTGATCTGATCTGGTTTAGTTCAGTCCGGTTCCTTTTAGTCCCGGGGTTCAGCTCGAAGCTTCCCTTTAGATCCAAAGGTTCCCTGCGAGTTCCCACACTGCGTTTGAGCTGCAGGCGGATTCTCCTGTTTCCTGTTGGTCACCACGTGGTACACTGAAACACAGAAACTGGTTCTGAACTCTCTGCGAGGTCCCAGTCAGGGTCTGACCGATTATAATAATAAATGTTTGGGATGGAGGCGCCAATTTAGAGCCAATATTCAAAGTGAAACTCCACCCAAAATATGTATTTTTTCATCAAACATTGTTCTTTGTGAAGACAGAAATTACAAACCCTCCACTGCCAACGTTTACGCAAATACAAAAATACAGCAAAGTGAGTTTTTCCAGTCTGCTTTAGTTCATAAAAAACCACCTGGAAGTACGACTGCACCCTGAGAACTTTCCATAGAACTCCAGACATGAAACAAAAAGACGTTAAACTGCTCCGTCAGCGGAGCAAACTAACAAATAAAAACCTAAAAACCAGATCCCATGAGACGGGGGTCAGCTCTGGACCATCTAGAGAGTTGAGAAGCAGATCAAGTCGTACCAGCATGAACACAGCCCAGAAAAAATCAATCAAGGTGCCTTTTTCAGTTCTTGAGGAGGAGGTAGACAGAAGAGACAGATAACAGTGATGTGGTAATTGTAGTCCTACTGTGGTGAAGTTGTAGTCCTTAATAACAGTCCTGGATCACTTCCTGCTGAGGTCAGTTTGCACTCCCTCTGCCGTAAAGTTTTTTTCCTTTGAGGTTAACGCGTCGTCCGGTTTTGGTCAAACTGTAAGAGTTCCTGTGGTGAAAGCAGTGGTCCACTTGAGGCCTGAATCTTCCTGGTTTGGCTACGATGGGGTTTGTGGTTCGCTGGGAGGAGGAAGAAGAGGAAGGAGGAGACAGTTTGATCACAGATGATGAAGGTTGGCAGAAAGGAAACATTTTAAATACTGCATTTATCCGTCAACTCAACACAGTTGTATGATTACAGAGCTGGTTGTGAGAGGGTTAACAGTACTGCGCACTGGTAATATAATCATTTATCGATTAAATTCAGATTTAAACCCCTCAAACGAAGTGATTTTGCCAGCGAGAGAATTCCAGCTGTGTTTGTTTGTTTTGTCAGATAAATGTGAGCTTATCCAAAAGATCTGATTCCTCGTCATAATTCTGATTAGGTGACGTAAGCGCCATTTACAACTCAGAAACAGGTAACTGGTGGAGTTTTCAACTTATTCCTGCCGTGATCCCAATCTGAGTTCTTTAATACTGAGAAAATGAGTCCTATCAGAGACCTACATTTACCTAAATCTTCATTCATTAGAAGGGCACTTGGGGAGCACAGACCTCTGCCAAGGCAAAATGCCCTCTCTCTCCTTGTTCATTAAAAACGGAAAATAATTTGTACATCTTCCCCGACATTTGGATCTGCTCCAAAATGTCCCCTGCTGAAAAACAGACAACCGAACCAAACCTAAAACATAAATATGTATCCGACACACAACAGAAATAACAACTGTAGCTACTAAGTTTAACACAAGAGCTACCTGATCCAAACAACAGCAGCATCAAGTTACATCGAGGAACCAAGTCCTCTCCGATATTTACCTAAACCTCAATTAACTAGCAGGGCCCTTGGAAAGAGCTACCTCTCCATATTAACAAAAGCAGAAAATAATCAGTTTTTTGTCCCTGTAATTTGGATCTGCTTCAAAGTGTATCTTCCTTGACCCATGCTGCACCTTTCCGCCAAGTTCCATGAAAATTGGGCGAGTAGTTTTTCCGTTACACGACTTATAAAACAACAAAACCTAACCAAAGACGTATCCTCCTTGGCAGAGTGAATATGAACCTGAGACCTAACGGAAATAACAACCGTAGCTACTAATTCAACATACAAGCTACTTGATCCACACAACGGTACAGTTCAGTGAGGAAAGGAGCACATTTTAATCGGCCCAATGCCCTTTCTTTTAATGTTTACAAAAATGAAAAAAAAATTCCACCCTGTGATTCTGATCTACTCCAAAATTTAACGGGTTCTTCTTCGGCCTATGCTACACTCCTCAACAATGTTTCGTGGAAATTGGTCAAGTAGTTTTCTGAATTTTGCTAAGAAACTGGAACCAAAAACATAACCTCCTACAAACATGCATCTGACACATAACCGAAAACAGCTTCAGTGAAGAGTTCAGTAAAGATTTTAACTGGCTTTAACCTTCAGTCCATACAGACCCATTACAGTACGCCCGGATCAGCCCCTGATACTGACCCTCAGGATCAGCTCACACTTGTGCGTGTTCAGAGTTTTATAAACATATTAAGATGCTTTATTTTTGTTTGGTTTTCAGCGCTAAGTCGGATTAAACTGAGCTTTTAAAAAAAGGAGCTTCCCAATCAGAATTTCAACTTAGAACGTGAATGTTTTTCACAAGTCAGAAACAGGAAACGAGCAGGACACTGTGTTTCTGTGACCTTGATCCTGATCCGAGATCTTTAATGATGAGTAGCTATTGATACCGAGTGCGACCCAATACTTAAATTTACCTAAATCTTAATAAACTAGAGGGCACGGGGGAGCGTAGACCACTGCCAAATGCTCTTTCCTTGCAATGTGTACGAAAGTAGAAAATAGTTTTGAAAAGCCGGCAGGTAGATTTACCATGACGGTGCTGAAAAACGAAACAAACCAAAGGGCACTTGGAGAGCGGAGACCTCCGCCAAATACCCTACCTCGCACGTTGAGGAAACATGAATGAAAAACTGAACGTTGTGCTGCGAAGCTTTGACGCCGTTTGCCATCTTGTTGAGGCTTTGGCCTGTTTTAAAGAACATTTGTAAGAGACTTGTATGCAGAACCAAACAACCGGACTCCATGGATCCATCAGGGCTACATAAGCTACATCAGACTGAGGTAAACTTCAGGCTATTTTTTACAGTTTAGCGAGGCGGCTAATGAATTTGGCTTATTCTCAATCCCACCTGCCAAAATTTGATGCGTTCTGTGATGCTGACATGAACAAAAACAGCATTTCTCACTGAGCAGCTGACCTGTGTGCATCAATAAGTGCCGAGAGTTAAATTTACCTGCAAACAAGTTCAGGAAAACGTGCAATTATGACATCATCACCCCAAATTCTGACTGGCCAAGTCCAGTTGGCTGTGACCAAACTGCCCCCTCTACCTCTGTCCTCCCAGCTGGTTCCCTGTTCCAGTTGAGGTGGGATTTGTAGTCTTACACAGTCATCCACACAGTATGAGATTGTAATCCTGTTGCAAAGGTTCAACTCCAGAAGTTGTAGTCCGTTTTTTCCGAGTCCATCCAAGCTGGATTTGTAGTCCACGTGTGATGGCAACTTCCTGTTTGGGATTCGAGCTGCGGTCTGTCGATGAAGGGAAGGCTAGAAGAACCAACGAAATGCCTCACCGGTCGGGACGGAGGGCGGCCGCTAAAGAAAGAGACGAGAAAAAAAGTGAGAAATGTGAGTGTCTCTGTGTTTGACGTGTTTTTCAACATTTAAACTTCGACATGTGAAAGTCGTCTGCATGCATTTTGTGTGCGGAGCGATACAAGTGTGTGTGATATTAAAGCGGGCCCCAGCGGATAGTTTAACCTGTAATATTACATCATTTATGACTGATTACATTTGTTATCATTAATCTGAATTTAGTAGAATTACTAAAGTAAAGCATGAGTACCTGTAAATGAAGTAAATGTACTTTTGTGAAACTTTACACAGGAGTTAAACATGTTATTTTTGGTGAAATGTTCCTTTAAACTTTTAAAATTTCACTTTAAAGAGTCGGCGGTCGGTCCGAGTCGAGGCGGTGTCCGTAAAATATAACTTATATAAAAAAATAACACTCAGGAGGCTTCGCTGCTCATTTCACAAACTTTCTGATCGGCTGTCAGGTCGACTTCAAAGAGGACGAAGGAGGGATGAGGCAAGAGAGTGAAACCACCTGCTAACACACACACACACACACACACACACACACACACACACACACACACACACACNGGCTGCCAGGTCGACTCCAAAGAGGACGAAGGAGGGATGAGGCAAGAGAGTGAAACCACCTGCTAACACACACACACACACACACACACACACACACACACACACACACACACACACAGTGTGATGCACATACATTCACACACACG
>NC_056485.1:20621299-20642866 GCF_008729295.1 Plectropomus leopardus | reverse complement strand
ATGCAGCAAAACATAACTGCAATTTACAAACAAATATTTGTAGACTGACATTTTGTACTTCTATCTACATTTTCAGTGTGAGAAGTCCTCTTTGATGGAGGTCTACCTGCTGGGTACCTGCTGGACCGCTCTGCTGGACCGCTGTGATGGACGACTGTCTGCAGGGCGAAGACAGCGTCCAGCAGCATGATGGAGCACACGGTAACACAGAAACAGTTATTATCACTTCATATTTATATATATATATATATATATATATATATATATATATATATATATAAATATGAAGTGATAATAACTGTTTCTGTGTTACCGTGTGCTCCATCATGCTGCTGGACGCTGTCTTCGCCCTGCAGACAGTCGTCCATCACAGCGGTCCAGCAGAGCGGTCCAGCAGGTACCCAGCAGGTAGACCTCCATCAAAGAGGACTTCTCACACTGAAAATGTAGATAGAAGTACAAAATGTCAGTCTACAAATATTTGTTTGTAAATTGCAGTTATGTTTTGCTGCATGTCTTTAGTTTCCCCAAATGTTCCCTCTCTCTAAAAATGTTCTTATTCATCAAATGTCAGATTTATCAATGACAGATTTAACTAAAATCTGAGCTCTGAATTTACTGATTAAACTAAAATGCACAATCTGGACTAAATTTATGCCATATGCATGAATACAGCCAAAATTATCAACAAAATGAAGAATGAAAAGCTCCTAAAATGCACCAAACAGTCCCTAAGGGGTTATTTTCACCTTTCAGAGTATCTTCAGTGTGTGGTATAAGTACTATTACTGCAGTAAATGATGTGAATACCTGTCTCTGCCGGTACAGTGTTAGCTCGTCCTCTGCTGGAGGACTCACTGAAGCACACGTGCTGCTGTTTGTTATTGTGATCAGCTGACTGGAGTTTTTCTGCTGCTTTCATACTCTGAACACAACAAACTGCTGTTTTACTCACCATGCTGTCTGTCTGCAGCTCCTCCGCGAGCTAACGCCGAGAAACTGCTCCTCACAGCCCGCTGCAGGTGCGTCAAACCCCGCCAGCCTCCTGCTAGCTCCCCGTTAGCTTTACATTAGCTCCCCGTTAGCCTCCTGTTAGCTCCCCGTTAGCCTCTCTGTCCGGCTGCAGGCTGCTGCTGGCCGGGTTGAACATCCCGAAAAACACCCCAAGACGATTTATCTCACATTAACGATAGCTAAAGCAACTAGCGGGCTCGGTAATGTTTATCCTAAAACAGAGAATTTACCAGTTCGCGCCGGTTTAATTAACCGGAACCACAAACAGTTTGATGCTAACGAAGTGAAGCTAACTGAAGCTTCACACCAGCTCCTTATATCGAGTTAACTCTGTGTTAGCTGTTAGCACCAGCTGCTTATTTAGAAACGTTAGCCGCCATTTAACCGCTCTAACGTTTTTTAATTGAAATTAAAATGTTTGAAAAACATTAAATGGACTTCTCTGTGTGTTCGCATTGAAAAACACTTCAGTATCGGCCTCAGTATCACAGGCGTTGGTGGTATAGTGGTTAGCATAGCTGCCTTCCAAGCAGTTGACCCGGGTTCGATTCCCGGCCAACGCATCTGCTTTTTACACGTTTCACCCTGTTTTGATGCATTTTTCATTTTAATTGTTGATTAATTTTGGCTGTCTTCATGCACGTGGCATCAACTTTGGCCACATTGTGTATTTTTCCCATATTATGCAACTTCGTATATTTATGTAAGTAACTGACAACTAATCACATTTTAAGATAAAGATGCTTTGATAGAATCGGCCTCTAAATCACCTTAAATTATGACTGATTAATTGATTACAATTTCTCACACTTGTACATCGCTCTGTGCACAAAACACACTTTCCAAAATCAAGCTATAAAAATATTACACATTAATATATATTTTCTACTTTCATATTTTTTGTGCGTGTGTGCGTGCGCGCGCGCGCGTGTGTGTGTGTGTGTGTGTGCGTGTGTGTGTGTGTGTGTGCAGACATGGGGAGGTATTTCCACAGTGAGGTCGACATTAAGAGTCCGTGGCATCAGGTGCTGGCCGCCTTCTGGCAGCGATACCCGAATCCGTACAGGTAAACACAGGAGACACTTAGTCTGTCCGCCTCTCAAAAATGTCCACAATTTACAAGAATGTCCAAGAATGTCCAAAATGTCTGTGAATGAAAAATGATTATATTTTGCAGCAATATTCCCCTTTAAGAAAATGTTTTCAGGATTTGTTTGACATCATTTACATTTTTTCAGCATCTGCTTCTTTTTGCCAGCTGATGTTTTTGTCTCCCCGTGTGCTCTTTGAAAATGTCTCCGTTACAAAACTTTTTTACTTCTTCAAATGTCTTCGGTGTCTTACATTGTCCCCACTTTCCAAAGTTTTCTCCCATTCCAGAAAATGTCCCCATTTTCCAAGAATGTCCTCAATTTCCCCAAATGTCTTCACTTCACACAAACCTTATTTCTGAAAAGATGTCCTCACCAGAATATAAGTCCCAGTATAAATGTGTGTCTCAGCTCTCACGTCCTCACCGAGGACGTACTGTACCGCGAGGTCACCCCCAGCAACCACCTGTTGTCACGGCGACTGCTGACGAAGACCAACCGGCTGCCGGGCTGGGCGGAGCGCGTCTTCCCGGCTCACGTGGCCCGCGCCGTCTACGTCCTGGAGGACTCCATCGTGGACCCGCAGACTCACACCCTGACCACCAAGACCTGGAACCTGAACCACAACACGCTGATGGTCAGAGACTCGATCATCGAAATCACAGATCAATGCACGCTGACGGTTAACCCTTTAGAGACGCTTTAACATCACACACTCAAAATAAAGAAATGTATCAAATATCATATAAAATATTATTCAGTCGTATGTTAGCGTTTGTCTTTGGACCAACGTCAGCGCTCATCACGATTATCGAACGCTGGCGACCTTCAGAGTTAACGAGCGTGATGTAAACGTGTCCGCAGACGGTGGTCGAGCGCTGTCTGTTTGAGGAGGACCGCAGTCGGCCATCTTGGACCAAACTGAGGAGGGAGGCGTGGATCCTGTCGGCGGTCTACGGCTTCGCCCGACCGATACAGGTGAACGCCAAATCTCTGCAAAAACGAGCTGTCCTCCAAAATGTTCTCTTACTCAAAAATGTCCATATTTTCCAATAATTTCCTCAATTTTCACCAAAATGTCTTTTCTACACTTTTTGTTTTCTCCAAAATGTAAAATTAAAAAAGGCCACATTTTACAAAATGTTCTTATTTTTTTTTAAAATGTCTAATTTTCAGCAAAATCCACTTTTTTAGAAAATGTCATCACTTTCCTAAATATCACTTTCCTATCAGAAGTCTGTCCTAATTTGTCCTAATTTCTCCAAAATATTCTCAAAAAATGTCCATATTCTTCAATTATTATCTCAATTTTCCCCAAATGTCTTTTCCAAAAATTTTCCCGCTCCTCAAAATATCCAGACGTTCTAAAAATGGCTGGATTTTACATAACTGTCCAAACTTTTTCAAATGTTTGGTCTTAATTTTCAGCAATATCTCTTTTTGAAAATGTCCTCACTTTCCAAAATAGAACTTTCCCAAATTTGAATTATAAATATTAACTTCCAAAATGTCTCAAACAATGTCTCAACCATTTTTTTAAATAAAAAGAAATAAAATAAAATAGCTTAAAAAATGGTCCTTGTCTTCACAAAATGTTATTGGTCAAAAAAAAATTTGGTTTTCCGAAAAATCTACGACTGTCTTTACTTTGAAAAACGTCGGTAAAAATCTCCGATCGAGGTTTAACCCTTCGTGTGTCTCTGACAGGAGTTTGGACTCGCCAGGTTTAAAAGTAACCAGGCCAAAGCCATGAAGGGACTCGAGTTCGCCCTGTCCAAAATTCAGAGTGAGAGACACACACACAAACGCGCACACACACACACACACACACATTTTCTCACACTATACGAACTTTTACTCGTCATTTCTTCGTCTGTGTTCACTGTTTTATCGCCTGCAGCTGAGGCCCCGCCCCGTCTCTATGACGACCAGCTAGAGTCATCAGAGAAGCACAAGCTCCTCCCACAACAGGCCACGCCCACCTCTACCCAGAATCCCAAGCAGTTTGTCTGAACGTCGTCTTTGACCGTCACGGCAGAAATCCGCTCCGATCGATCGCAATAATCAATAGCGAGGAGGCGGGAAACGACTCAGCTGTGATTGGTCACTTTGTGAAGTCGGAGGAAGAGCGCGAAATAATGGACTACAATCACTCCCAGAATCCTTTGGGACTGACGAACTGTCTTTTTTCTGCAGTCTTTCATTTAGTTCACGAGTGAAACTTTCACACCTGAGATTTTATTTAAAAATATTTAGAGGAATTTTTTTTTTTTTTTTCAAGTTTTTTCAGGAAGTTTTTCTGATGTTAAATGTTCAACATCGATCATAGTTTTCATTTCAAATTCTTTTATTTTATTAGGATTTCCTTTGTATTGTTTCTTTTGTAAATGGTTCATTTCTGATTTAATTTTAATTTTAAAGGCATTGATATTATTGTCTATTTTTTCAGAGTCATCAGTTTTACATTATTATTTTAAAATAGTTGTTTTTTTAATTTTAGTTCAAATTAATTTTGTTATGACATTTTTTCAACTATTTAATGCTGTTGGTTTTTTTATTTTTTATTTTCATCTTTAGAATAAAAATTTTAGGTTCTGACATTTTCAAACATGTAAACTGTAGTTATTTTTAACATTTTGCAAAGGTTCAGTGTTTATTTAATTTTAAAATGATTTATAATTTTTCCTGTATTTTCTATTGTCAACTTTTTATATTTTTACAAGGACATGTTTTTTAATTGTAATAATTTTATTACTTTTTTCTATAATTTTCTGTCATTTTGCTGAATTAATTTTAAAATTGATTATTTTCTGTATTTACAGCCAATCAAAAAAACAAATCTGTCATGGAAATTGTTTCATTTCTGCACATTAATGTTGAATCAGATCAGATGTGCTTCACAGATAAACGCATGTTTCGTCCTCTCGTGGTCACGACGTCATATTAAAACATCAAAATCACTGATTGTCTTCTTTCAGAAACAAGTCTGGTTTTTTAATCTCTTTGAGGCAAATTTTTAAAAAATGTAAATGGTTTCTTAAAGATATATTGTTTTTAAAAAAATTATATATTCAAAACAGGATTGGAAATGAATATTTAAATACAAATTAGGGACTGTTCAATACTTCTGAGAGGGGAGAAAAGTAGTCCTAAAATGTTCAAAATATGGACAGATTTTGTTTTTATATTACAATAATTATAACTATTATTAAAAATGTTTTATTGATTAAAATCAACAACAATTTATACTTAAATTTATCATAACCCATATATACATATACAACTATAAATAAAACAGCTCATACTAACACTTAATTCTTCTTCATTATTGATAAAGCTCTACACCAGTTTATACTAACATTATACTAACAGAAACTACGCGTAAACCCCGCAGTGTCTGTGTGCGGTTTTCGGGGTAAATGAGTCGCGCTGATTCCGCTGAACTCCGTTTGTAAATCTGCTAATTTAACGACGGCGCGCTCACCGGAAAAACAGCGTTCACATTTAAACATAAACTTCCACCTTAAAACGTAAAATACAACCATGTGAATAATTCGGGATAGAAATAATCTACTGTGAAGCTGCATTTCATGAAATATCATCCATCTTTAGTGCTCAGTGCGGCGGTAAAGACGCTCAACAGGTGAGTACCTGCCGTCAGCCCGGGCACTAAAAACAGTTTGATATTTTCACGGAGTTTGGTTGTTTCTGTTCAAGCGTTTTTGCCACAGAAACATTTGGAGCTCACATTTACGATGACATCAGATCATAAGATTTTAATCACACATTTACGAGGATATTAGATAATAAACTGTGATTACTGACCTGACGGAGGAGGACGCCGCCGCAAAGCTGCACACAACCACAGAAGAAGAAGGAGCTAAACGGCGTTAGCTTCATGCTAACAAGTAAAGAGCGCGCGCCGTGTTCGCGCGTGTCGGGAAATCATTTTGAATTTTGGAGTTTTGGCTTCAGCTCGCAGAGAGAGCGGCACACCTGCTGGCTCTCACACCTGAGGACACGAGCGGCGGAAACGTTTGAAATTTAAAGACGCTTCTGAGCATGCGCCGAACTGATCACGTGACGTTTCACCTATTCAAATTTAACCCGTTAAAGTTCGCTTTAATGTCACACACACTCCGCTCTGCACACAAAATGCAAAATTTCTGCTTTCACTGAGTTTATTTTTCCAACCAGCATCAGAATTTTAACCCTTTAAATGCCACTTTTTAATAATGTTTTTAAATGAAAAAAATATGAAAATTGAATTATTTTCAATACTCTACATACTGAGTAGATTTTTAAAACTATCAAAAAAACACGACTGAAAATATAGGACAAAGCCCCTAAAGGGTTAAAGTCTCTATATCACTTTATGCTGGCACTTTAGTCCTCTCATCTTATCTTTCTAGTAGAAGAATACTTTTATTGTGAAAAAATTAAAGACATTTCCACCATAAATTGATACAGAAAAGACACAAATCTGTGCTTTTTTTATTTTGGAAGAGAGGTAGTTCACCTCCTTTAGGTTCACCAGGAGAAAAAAACGACAGCGAAAGGGTGGTGTCCAGGACGGGGGAGCCTCTTCTCCTTCAGGGTCGCTGGGAGCTGAAGACTGATTCTGTTGAGTCTGATTTCACACGGGCATCCAGCCTCTGACACTGAAGAGTAGATGCAGTTTTGAGATGATGGCAGTGATACGATGTTCCTCAGACGGGAGTCAAATCACAAGTCTGGTGATACTCCACGTTTTCTTATTGTCAAACAGATCACATGAGAAAACAAACACAGCAGTGATTGATCTCACCTTCATTTCTCTAGTACTAAATATAGAAAATGTACTAATATACTTTTCCACAAATCAGAAAAAGTAAAGTTTACTTCAAGTCAGCAGGTTCTAGTTTCTGACCTGATTCTGGTGTCAACAATGTACCAGTCTTTTTCGGGAGCCCAGGAGGAAGACACTATCACCAGCTTCATCTTTTGAGTTACGCAGCATCGGAGCAACACTTCAGTTTTGCTGCACGCCGGAGGAACGGCAGAGGCGACACCAGGCTGCTGGGCAGAGCGAACCAGACGGCGGACATCATCACCACGCAGCCGTCAGCGGAGAGGCGTCCAGAGCCACACAAACAAAAATCCCCAGAAACATCAGCCACAGCACTCCCATTATGGCCATGATGGTGTTAAAGGCCCTCTGCTTTGACTGGTCCACCCGCTCCCTGCCCCCGCCCACTTCCCCGGGTCCTGGACGAATCAGAACACGTAGAACCGAGAGGCTGCAGAAAGAGACGACGAGTAAGGAGAAACCGAAGAAGCTGAGAAACGGAACGAGGGGAAAGTCGGGCACATAAAGAGCCGTGATACCTTTCCATCCGAAGCTCAGCAGCCAGGCACAGCGAGCGCTGACGTTCCTGATCCTGATCCGGCCGGGCTGCTTCAGACCCAGGTACGTGACGGGGTGAACGACCGCCAGGTAGCGCTCCACACAGGCGAGGATATGAAAGGAAGTATGCCCGGGGAAAATGCCAAAAACCAAACAGAAACCCACAATAACCATCAGTGGGAGATCCACGTCGGCGCCGCAGATGAAGAGGACCCAGCCCGCCTCGCTGATCAGCTCCATGGCGGCCATCTGCAGGGCGAAGAAGTCGGCGTGGCTCATGGTGGTGGAGGAGCGCTGCTGCCGCCATCGCTGCTGACCCGGATAGAGGGTGAAGACGGTGAGAGGACTGAGGAGGAGGATTTTGGTGAGGGTGAAGGCGAGGGAGAGGAAGGAGTTTCTGCTGATGTCGTCGCAGTGGAGGTACGGGTGGAGGGTGGTGTTGGCGGCGAGAGATGAGTTGACGGCCATGTCTGTAGTTAGGACGGACTGAGGAAGAGGAGGAGACAGGTGGATCATTCGCTCTTCAGCATTACATTTAAATAGCAGGGCAGCGGCCTCATTAATGTATACTGGGAGGACGCATCACCCGACTGGTTCTACTGGTTCAAGTATTACTGCTGTGTGTGGTTTGTCCATGCGGGGTTGCCGTATCCAGCAGAGGCTGTTGTTTGACTGTTGCGGGTACAATTAATGTCAAAAATTAGACTCTCTATTTCATTACTTTTGAATAAATTTAATAAAAAGTGGAAAATAAGAATGGAATACGAGTGCCGACCCACATGGGAGTTTTCTGGGTACCAAGTGAGTCAGACCCGAGTCAAATCATTAGTCTAATGATACTTCACTTTTTTTTCGTTGTCAATAATTCACATAAATCAGTCTCATCTTTATGAATATTCCTGTTATCGTGTATATAACCTGTACGAATATATTTTCCTACAGATCAGAAACACTAAAGTTTAGTTATAAAAGTCATCAAGAACATTTTCTACACACGAACAAACGCTGAGTAAAACCAGAGGCTGACCGTATCAGTCCATCGATACGATGAATATTAATTCACAGAATCGAGGATCTCGTATCGGTAGATGTCCAACGCAGTCAAAGCAAACCTAAACTCTAATTATTATTAAAATGTGTTTTTTGTGGTGTGTCACGCTCACAGTGAGATTAAATCTGTGTTTTCAGCTCTTTGACTTCAAACGATGAGTCTGTCTGCTGACTCTGGATCAGTGGACTCGCGCCTTCTTTAGAGCAAAAAAGATCAAATTATCTTTTTAAATAGATTTTTTTTTTTCATTTTTAACTTTTGAAGAGTGAATTATTATTTAAATATTTCACATCGAGGAACACTCACCTTTTCTCCTGATGGTCGTCTGCTAAGTTTCTGGACGGTTTGCTGGCGTCTCGTCTGAAAATATCAATGCCTCTAATGTGATAAAGGTGTGTGTGTGTGTGTGTGTGTGTGTGTGTGTGTGTCTGGCTCTTTGCATGTTGCAAATTCAGTATAGGTTTTTATGAAACTTTTTACGGTAAATTGCAGAAGGCAAATTTTGTTTCAGCCCCGCAGAGCGGAGCCGGTGTGAGTTCAGTCTTTTAGTGACGTGTTTGAGTTCACGCTGATGATTTCTGTTTGTTTAGTATCTAACTGAGAGCACACATAAAGACATTACAGTGATAAGCTTCATATCTCCACATCACAACTTCAGATGGAAACGTGGCACAAACATCAAAACACAGCTGTATTTCACATTTGTTTTATTATATGAGTTATTAAAATTCTGATGAACACGTAGGTTGAAGAGGATGATAGTTATGTGAAAGACTTGGTCCCACCTCTGCAGCCAGCACTATTCGTGTTTGAAGAGCGTTGTACCACTCTGAAACTGTAGGGGAGCCAAATTCATAAAAACACAGATTCTTGCCTAATGCTGCTTTCGCCCTGAAAACGTCTCAGATTAGGAAACATAAACTCTGATGAAAGAAACGCTGGATAAGAAACGAGTTACAGAGGATAGAGAGGAAGTGAGGTCATCACATTTATCCGATCACGTATGTGATGCCGCTCCGAAACACTGATGACATCACTGAGCTGCCTCACCCTCAGGAGGCGTGGTCACACCCCAGGGCATGCTGGGTTGGTAGTGTTGCAGCCACTCCCCCCAGCTGCTCCTGGGCTCCTCCCCTCCGGTTTTCACCTCCCACCCCCCCACCACCCAGTCCAGCTCCTCTTTAACTCCCCCTGCCTCCTCCCTCTCCTCCCTCAGAATTACACTGTAGCACTTTTTGGAAACTTCTCCTCCACTCCTCTCCTCTCCTCGCCTCCTTCCTCCTCCACCTTCTGCAGAGACCCGACACTCCTCCATCACATCCCTCCATCCCTCTATCTCCTTCTCTTTGCTTACAAGACGGTACATTGTCTTCTTGAACACTCCCTTCTCCTCCGTCCCACTTTTGTCTTCTTCCTCCTCTCCCATTGCTCCTCCTCCTCCTCCTGTCGGCTCCAAAGTGACAAGAAGTCTTTCAGTCCCTCCTTCACCTTCCTTCCCTCCATCATCCCCCTTCAAAGCCTCTTCTTCCTCTCTGTTGGCAAACAGCACAGAGCGATACCACGCCATCACTCCTCCTCCTGCCACCTCCTGCTCCTCCACCCTGCTATATGTCAATATTCTCACAGCCTCACCACCTCCTCCCCTCTTCACCAGTGCCATGCTCAGCGGCTTGTACACCCTTCTGTACCAGTGGACCAACCACACCAGAGTAACCAATGCGCACACTGCCGACACCACGCACAGCAACAGGCACCCCACGAAAAGCCAGAAACAGAACACCCCTGCACCTCTGACGGCACTGATCCGACCGCTGGCAGGGGTCAACATGATGGCTGCCATGTTGGCGGAAGTTGTTGTGAGTACTCGGATTTTTGGTGTTGTTAATGGAATTGAAGGAACAGATCGGGATTTTGTTGATGTCTTGTTAGCAGGACTTTTGGTTGGAGGTCTGACAGTAGGACCAGGGGTGAAGGTAGTCCAATCAAACAGTGGCAAAACAGTCGCAGAAGTAGTAGCAGTAGGAACAGTGGTATGAATGGGAGGAACAGTGGTAGGAGCAGGAGGAACAGGAGGAACAGTGGTAGGAGCAGGAGGAACAGTGGTAGGAGCAGGAGGAACAGTGGTAGGAGCAGGAGGAACAGTGGTAGGAGCAGGAGTAGTATCTGGGATAGTAGCAGCAACTGTGCGGTAATGAGTAATTTGCATGTCATTGTCTCCGGTTGGATTTGATTCTGTCGCAGTAGAACACAGATCAGACTCTTCCAGACTCAGTAAAGGTTTACTCTTATGCCGCTGTGGAGAGTCACACACCTGCAAAGAGATAGCAACCAGCAAATTCACAGTCAGTTAAAATGAATCCTTTATAGGTATCAAATATGTATCGAAGGAACAGTCCCTAGTCTTTACCATAAGACATTTAATGCGTGTCTAACAAGTTTGTACAAAGTGTGGATCGATCACATCTGAAGGTAAAACTGGTGCTACTCACCACACTCTCCCCGTCGCTGATGATAATTTTGCCATCTCGGACATAGACGTTGAATTCGTAGTCTTCAAGATATCTGCGCAAATAACCAAGGGCACAGGAGCAGGCCCAGGGATTGACTGAGAGGAAGAGGTACGGCACCTCCGTTTTCGGGCTGAACCAATCATCGGGCATCACCATGATCTGAAATAAAAGCATTTCAAAGCAAGTCCTGCAGTGCTCGACGTGACAACCTCTGCCTCCTAAAGGCTGCTACCACCTCTGAGCTGTGGTAAAATAATGGTTTTAACCTCCTGTTTCTGACAAATCTTCTACTCAAATACTTTCAATATCCCGTGTGTGTTCTCCCACCTTGTTGTTTTCCAGGTAGATGGTTTCTATGACAGAGAGGGGGTGGAGCATGAGCCCAGGGAGCACCCTAATATGATTAGATGACAAGTCCAGGATCTAGAAGGTAGGACCATGAGTCAGAAAAGAACCAATTAGGAGTCGAGAGTTCTTTGGTAACAACTAAGAACTAAAAAAAGTACTAAAAATGTAAAAGTAAGCAGGTTTTCCTAGCGTGAAAATCAAGCCAGCATGCTACTTTAACTCTATGCTTCATTTTCTGCTTAACTTAATGATTTGCTTCCCAACTTCCTAACATGTTACTGTCACATTCTGCATCCCGGTGTCCTTACATGCTACATCACAGTATGTCTCCCAACTGCTTGATATGCCACCAGTACGGTATCCATCCCAACTTCCTAACAACTACTAATAGTTATAAAGATATCATTACAATATGTGTCCTTACTTCCTAAGAAGCTACCTTCATTTTCTGGGTCCTAACTTTCTGAAAAGCTATCTTTACAGTCGACTTCCTGATTTCCTAACAAGCTTCCTTCATTTTCCTTGTCCTAAGTTCCTCAAAGTTACCTTTACAGTGTGCATTCTGACTTTCCAACACCCCACTTTCACAGTATACATCCTGATTTCCTAACAAGCTACCTTCATTTTTTTGGGTCCTAACTTCCTAGAAGGCAACCTTTATGGTATGCTTCCTGAATTCCTAACATCTACTAATACTGATATGATACTGCAACAATACGTGTCTTTACTTCCTAATGTGCTACCTTTATTTTCTGGGTCCCAAAAAGTTAGATTCGCAGTATGTGTCCTGACTAACAACTACTAATACTTCATTTTTTGTGTCCTAACTTCCTGAAAAGCTGCCTCCACGGTATGCATCCCAACTTCCTAACAAGCTACCTTAATTTTCTGGGTCCTAACTTCCTAAGATACTATCTTCATTTTCTGCATCCATCTTACTAACATGATACCATAACAATGTGTTTCCTTACTTCCTCACAAGCTATCTTCATGGTGTGTGTCCTACAGGCCTAACCTGATACATTCATGCTCTACACCCTAACCTTCTAACATGCTACCATCATGGTATGCATCCCAACTTACTTGTCCTGCATCCTATCTTCCAAACAAGCTACCTTCTTGTTGTTTGTCTTTACTTTCTAACATGCAACTTTCACAGTATGCTCAGTTCCTTCATCGTCTTCACTCTAGTTACAACTAGTTACGTAACACGCGTCCTAACTCCAGAACATGGTATATTCACATGCATCTTTCCTTGCTAACAGTCTGTGATCACAACATGTGTGTTAAAGCACAGACCTCCAGCTTGCTGAGTCCAGAGAAGGTGTGGTCGCTCAGAGAGTTCAAGGCATTGTTGTCCAGGTAGAGTTCAGTCAGAGCAGGACAGGCAGAGAAGGAGCCATCAGAGAGGGACGTCAGTTGATTTGACCCCAGCCGGAGGACACTGAGGGTGGGCAGGATCGGAGTAACGCTGGGGGTCACCTCTGCAATCTGGAGACACAGAAAGTCATGAAAATTTTGATTTTTAAATTATACAAAAACAGTATGAGAGAATGAAATACACATTACTTAATTTTGATCACTAATATCAACTTTATTAAATCTGGATTCAATTCAAGACACCTTGTTGCCTGAAAGGTCGATTTCGTAGATCTCTGTGAAGATCTTGAAGGAGTACCAGGACAGACTGGAGAACAGGTTTTTCGGAAACAACATAACCTAAAAACACAGGAAAAGTAGAAGAAGAGAAACATATAAAGCTGTCAGGGTTTCCTGTCATACTGTGATCTTATTTCTCTGAAACAGGAAGCTTGTGTCTCCGCTGTGTGTCTTGTCCTGTCAGTCAAACACTTGCATCCAGCAGCTGTAGATGTACATGGATCAACTGGCCCATCAGGACATTTAACTGGTTATTGTGATGCAAAATAAAGTCATGCACTACTTTGGACAGAAAAAAGTGGTGACCGTCAGATCTTCAACATTTCGATAAAATGAAAGTTTCCTTTGAGGAGAACTTTTCGCAAAATCCCCAAACTATCAGTGTAATGACAAGAAGAGTTTTAGAGAGAATAAAAAAAGAAAACACTATAAATAACTCAGGTATTTAATATTTTAGCATTTGCTCTCGTTGTTGTCTTCTAGTTATTATCAATATTTACTTTTAAAGAGAGAAATAGGGCTTACATGATATTTGAATGTGCAACTGCACTTTTGAGTGTCTAGGACAATAAACCTGAACTTAAAAGTAAGAATGCTAACCCAGCTAGCAGAAAAAAGCTGCCGTAACACTGACTAACGTTACCTACAAGTTGCAATAATGTTTGACAGAAATCGTTTTAACCTAATGTTCACCCATCCTCCAACCTAATGTAACATAAGAACGTTTTAAGGATGTTAATCATTTCTAATAATGTTCCTGTGAGGTTTAATGCTGACTGAGACGTAACATTTGAGCTGCAACACTGGGGATGTTTTGGTGATGTTGAGAGGTGACAGATCAGAGAATGTTCTTCGTAAAACGTTCCCACAATGATACATGGGAACAAAGAAAGAACGTTTTCAAAGCAGCATTCAGAAAATGGTATTAAGGACTGAGATTACACTTTTTAAAAATGAAAATGTAATGTAATGTGATATGTTAAAAATAAAAAACATTTTAAAAAATAAGAAACATTTTTGATGATTATAGAGAATGTTACCCGAACTTTAAGGAGAACGTTAAATGTTTTAGTAAGTTAATTTAGATTATTTTATGACTTTGACTATTTTTATGATGTAAAGATCAATACTGAAAAAAATCCATTTTATATTTGACTTAAAACATAAACATTAATGTAATTTTATAAAGTCTGCAGATATTCTATGAATATTATATGTATTCTTTTATACGGTAGGACTAAAATCTTAGACTGAGGCGAGCTCAGTTATTTTTCATCTTTAACTGGATGTTGTTGATGTCTGTCGGTGTTTTGTGGCGTTACCTGTGTTGTGGGTTCGAATCCCGCTGGGACGTCTCTGAAGCCTAGGGCTGTGCAGTCCTCTCTTGTACGGTGGTCCTTGTCCCTGTCCCTGGTGCAGTCGGCCCACGCTGTAACCATGGCAACATGGGGGGACAGGAGGAAGAGGACGAGGAAGAGTTGCATACCGAAGAAGACTTTCAGTTCGTCAAAGACCAAGTCTGAGTCTGAGAGGACAAACTGAGACACTGAGACACTGGCATGGTTCCTGCTGAGGTTTGACTGACGGCCGCTGTGACAGGAAGTGAGATAAGACCCAGCTGTTGTCTGTCGATAGCGTGTCGGCCTTTTCTCTTTATAAAGACTCTTTTTTTTTATCTCTCCAGCTTCCTCGTTGTGCTTTTTAGGACATTTTTAAATTGGAGAGTTCAGCACTCATATTACTGCTGTAACTGAATATTATTTACTGCAGCTTTATGTTTATTTATCAAATGTAACTTTTGTGGGACAAAATGCAGAATCCCAACTGGCAAGCAACGTTCCCACAACATTGACTAATCTTACCTACAAGCTGTACGAAAACATTTTAATCTAACATTCAAAGAACGTTTTAAGGATGTTTATAATTTATTGTAATTTAATTGTTATTTACGACATCTATTGCAGGTCTGTCCGTCCTGGAAGAAGGATCGCTCCTCTGCTGCTCTTCCTGGGGTTTCCTCCATTTTTTCCCCCGTTACTGTATTTTTCGGGAGTTTTTCCTCGGGTGATGTGAGGGTCTGAGGGCAGAGGGATGTCGTACGCTGTAAACCCCTCTGAGGCAAACCGTGTATCGTGATAATGGACTCTAGAAATAAAACTGAACTCAAAAAATGTTCCTATGAGGTTATAAACTGAGTAAGACGTAACATTTGAGCTGCAACAGTGAGGATGTTTTGGTGATGTTGAGAGGTGACAGATCAGAGAACGTTCTTTTACAAAATGTCCCCACAACGTCACTTGAGAACAGAGGAAGAACGTTTTCAAAGAAACATCCAGAACGTTATTGAGAACTGAGACTGTACACCATTTTTATGAAAAAATTATGTAATGTTATATGTTAACAGTACAAAAACATTTTTAAAAATAAGACATAACATTTTTATAGAGAATGTTGCCTGAGCGTGAAGAATAACGTTCTGGGAACGTAAAGCAAACTTTGCATTGGTAGCATTGTCAGTTCTCAGAACATTTTTAGAGCCAAAAATTGCTCACCGGGACTTCAGGCGACAGCGGCGGATTAAGGAGCTCTGCAGCTGTACGGAGGAAACAGTGAAGTGAGTCGAGATCGTTTTTTCGTTCTTACTGACAGTTTATTGCCATCATGTTGTCTGCAGGTAGAGCCTGAGATTGGTTCCTGATACAACACAAACAACAACAAAAAACAACAACAACAACCCAACAGACAGGAAAATAGCTGAAGCGGCTCTCAGCCAATAGGAGGAGGGCTACACCATGATGTCATCACCATGATGTCATCTTGTCTGTTTTCCAGGTTTCCCGTGGCGACATCATGCTGTGATGTCACGTATTCCGAGGTCGGGATTGGAGCAGAGGTGTAAGGGAACGGGCAGGGCCAATCAGTGATGGGCCTGGTTGCCATGGCAACAGTGCCCCCCCTCCTCCAATTAACAAAACTAAACAGAAGATTAGAAGATAAACAGTAAAATCAGATTCATAACGGAAAACAAGCTTTAGACTATGACTCTAAATTAATCCGAAAACACACACACACACGCACACAGATGACCAATACACACGAACATACATGAACACACACACACACACACACATTAAACACACCCAGGCAGTTGCATGAGGGCGAAGAAGCTCCCTTTAGCAGCATCCAAAAGAACCCAACATTAATGACGCTTTATACTTTAAAACAGTTATATTAATAATAGTGATGATGACGCGATGACATCACAAAGCAAAGGTCAAACATGAAGGCGGGGTTAAAATACGAGAAGCAAATGAATACACAGAGAAAATAAAACAGCCAATCAGAAGCCCAAGCTGGAAATTAAAAATAAAAAATAATAAAAATAAAAATCAGTAAAATTAAAACCGTAAAAACGGAAACATTGTTTCCCATCAAGCCCGGCGGTGGCAGCAGGTTATCAGGATTGTCCCGTGATTGGTCGATTCCGGAAACAGCAGAGCAGAAATTAAATTCTGCTGATGTCATGCTTCTCCGGCCAATCACATTCAGTTCTTGTGTTTTTGTCATCATCATCATCATCACGGCGGCTTCCTCCCTGACTGGGACGGAGCGCTCCCATTGGCTGGTTCTGACCTTTTGTGAAAAGGTCTCAAAGTCACGGAGCACAAACTTGCTCCACTCGTCATCTCCCACAATGCCTTGCTCTGTGTGGGCGGGGTTTAGGCAGTGGCGCCAACTCCCAGCTAACAGTAAACATGTCATCGTCATGGAGGGCGGATAAAAGCCTCCGGGGCTGCGTTCAGGCAGACGGCGGGAGTCAGAAATATGCGGCAGGCTGGTTGTTATTAAACTTCCTGTATTCCAGCAGTTCAGTGAACGCAACAACAGAAAAACAGATGCTGATGTTTGCGGCTTTTCTCTTTTATTGCACTTAAACTGAAAATCTTCATCTTTATGATTGAAACACAAGTTTGATGTCAACAAACATCAACAACTGTCACTGTTTTTTTTTAAATTTTCTTTAAAATGAAAATAAATACAACGACAAATAGGATAAACGCCACAATTTCCCACTTCCTGCCGTGTCATGAAGGCGCCGTTATCTCTCGTCCCTTCTTGGACATCATAAAAACTTTTTGTCAGGTCCTGAAAATCACACACGACACGTCGTCGTGTCTCTTCAAACACAAAGCTTACTGTCTCTTTTGCTCCTTCTCTCACCATGTTTCAAACTACATTTCCCAGAGTTCTTTGCTCACACAGCCTTACATAATCCATCATGATTCCTACAATCTCCCACAAGTCCTACATCTCCCATGAGGCATGACTTACATTTCCCACGATTGCCAGAGACAGTGAAGGCGACACATTAATGTCGCCGCCTTTTTAAAAAATATTCATCTTCATGAAAACATCAACAAATAAATCAGGATACACTTCAAATATACACACAATGCTTTAAAACGATTCAACATGCGAGTGTCAACATCTACACCTCCTCCTCCTCCTCCTCCTCCTCACACCGTCCGTCTGTACAGCAGTGTGCCCGTCAGCTCCTGCAGGAGGCGCCGCAGAGCAGCGTTCTTTGGTTCGTAGCGACGCAGCATTCAGTGTCACACGGGAGAGACGGAAACTACGAGCTCCAACGGGTTCATGTGTTTTTCATTTAAAACGTGTTTGTCACATTGTTTTAAATGTAACTCGGTGATTTAAAGGCACAGTCACTTTGTTAATGTGACGCATCAGCGTGTCTGCTTTTCTAATGTTGAAATGGTGAAGCTGAAATACTTAAGAGATGTTTGAGGTCATTTAGAGTTTCAGTTGTTTTTACACAGTAAAATATTTTTTAAAAAGTAGTCGGGGATCCTTGTGTACGGAAGCCAGTAACTGCCAGCACAAAAAAACTGTATCAGGTCAGAACATGAAAAGTTTCTTGTATTAACAATTTGCTTTTCACATTTTTCAAGACATTTTCATGTAACAAAAAAAACTCTTCTTTTTTTCATGAATAATTTTCAATTATAAGAAAATAGTTTTCACATTATTCCAGGATATTTTCATGTTACAAGAAATTTGTAAAAAGAACTTGTTTTAACAAGATATTTTGTTAGAAGAAAATGTTTTCATTTTCATGTTATAAAAATAATTAAAAACAAAAAAAAAAACTTTTCATTTTATGTTATTACTAGAAACTTTTCTTGCATTAAAAAAAACAACTTTTCTTTGATAACATGAACTTATCTCGTAAAATTGTGAAAACCTGTTCATGTTATACCTGACAGGAATCAGCTTTGTCTTTTTTTGCGGCCTGACAGGTCCGTATTCCTGCAACCATGAGGTCATTATAAAAATCAGCCTCAGGAAAGTTTTGTTCTTATTAAAATCAGTTAACAGAAAATTAAACATTTTGATAATCCATTAATTGTTTTACACATTTTAACATGCCCCTTCACTTTGCAACTTTGTGTTAAATTGCTCTTATATGGACAAGTTTCCCCTCTGGGAATCAATAAAGGTTTATTTGATCTTTTATAGTAAATAATATTCAAACTCTTCATCCGTGGCTGAAGTCATACAAACTGTAATTCCCATACAACATGAACTCTACCTTGGCTAAGCGAGGCTAGGCTAATACTTTCACCCGTGTTGCACTTGTAGCGCATTTGCCTAAAAAGTGAAAGAGCCACTCGCTCTCCCTGCTCAGGCTAACTGACTAGCTCAAGCTAACACAGAGCTCTCAGGCTGAGCTGGGCTAGTTAGCCTCCTGGGCTAACAGCGGCTAAAAGAGAGGAGAGCTTAAAACCCAAACTCCATTGAAGTACAAACACTCGTCCTGCTCAGAAAAAAAAAACAAACCAAAGTACTTCATCTTCAAGTTAAAACAAGATCAACAAAATTAAAACGGCTCGAGCTGAAGGTGGCTAGCCTCGGGAGCTACTTAAGCTTCGGCTAACGGTGGTTATCACCAAGAGACAGCACTTCAGCTACGGCTAACGGCAGTTAGCCCTGGGAGCTAATGGTATGTTTAAATGCGGATGTATTGTCAATAAGAGTCCATATGAACGCCCCTCTCTGTTGGTACTTACGACCTCAAAAAAGGATATTTTCTGGGCACTCTGAATTCACAACGTTGTGGACACGACTTGCCATGTTGTAAACATGAGCTCACAAGTTCCATTTGAACGCAGCATCACTTGAGCTTCTGCTAATGTTAACTAGCCCTTGGTGCTAACACTCCAGCTTTTACTAACAGTAGCTAGCCCTGGGGGGTAATGCTACGTTTGAAGTTGTGATGTCAGTAAGAGTCCATATTATCACCCCTCTCTCGTGGAATTTATGACCTCAAAAGGTGAAATTTTTCCAACCACTCCGAGTTTTCCACTTTTCACGTTGTAAACATGAGCTCACAAGTTCTATATGAACGCAGCACATCACTTTAGCTTCTGCTAATGATAGCGAGCACCGGGAGCTAACACTTTAACATGTGCAAACAGCTAACACTGGGACCTAGAACTTAAGCTTTGGTTAACAGTAGCTAACCCCGAGTTAGCACAGTATCCCCCGCTAACAGTAGCTAACCCCCGAGATAGCGCTTATCTACGGCTAATGGAAGCTAGCCCCAGGAGCTACACTTCAGCTTTCACTAATCGACTGATAAAGACCAAAGTAATCAATAAAACTAATCAAACTAAATAATTACATAATAAACTTCCATAATGTTTGACAGCCTGACAATAAACAGTAACAGGAACTAAACATTGTTGCTAAGGCAACAGCAAACCCGTGCTAACGTAAAGGCAAGGAGCAAGCTACACACACGCACGCACGCACACACACACACACACACACACACACACACACACACAGCAGGATTGAAGATACAGGATGTGTGTGATGTTAGTTGGTGTGTAATAGCTGACTCAGTGTGGTGAAAGTGCTGAAACACACACACACACTCGCGCACACACACACACAGTCATCTTGACGGCATCAGGGGCGCCGCGTGTCCTGCAGCCAATCAGAGGCCTCCCTGGGGTCAGAGGTCAGATGGGGGTCTCCTTGTTGTTTTTGAGGTCCGGTGCGCTGAACTGCCGCCTCATCCTGGGCGGCGTGGTGAAGCCCCACCCGCCTGGCGGTGGCCCCGCCCCCAGCAGCATGTCAGCGGGCGGGGGCGGGACGCCGGAACGCGGCAGGCTGTGGTAGTTGGGGTGAGGTCCTGGTTGGAATGGTGCATTATGGGGATTGTAGTAGGGATGGTGATGAAACTGATGGTGCTGATTATAATGGAAGCCTCCTTCTCTGTCCCTCCCCCCTCCTCCTCCTCCTCCTCTCCCGCCTCCTCTCTCTCCTCCTGGCCCGGGTGACACCCCTCTTCTCTGTCTCGGTCGCCCCTGGTGACCGCCGCCACCACCATGTCGCTGGTCGTTGTCGTAGTTGCGGTGGGGAGAACTGTCTAGGGAGTTGCGGCGATAGCGGCGTTGGTGGTTGTTGTTGTTGCCATGGTGCTGGTGATAGAAGCCGCCCTGGTTACCCTGGTTACCCTGATTGCGCTGCTGCCAGGCACGATGGGGGCTGGGGGTGCGCATGCGAGGGGGCGGAGCCTGGAAAGGGATGGGCAAAAGGCCCTGAGGCGGAGGAGGTGATGGAGAAGCTTTGCCCTCACATCCTCCTCCCCCTCCCACCTCCTCCTGCTGCTGTTCCCCCTCCTCTCCCCCTCCCTCCCCCAGACCCAGAGCCTGCAGGGCCGCGCTGGCTGGTCCCCATGACAACCGGTGGGCGGGGTTACTCTTAAAGGGGAACTTGAGCTTGCACTCCTGCGGGGGGATGAAGCGGCCGGTCCCGGGGAGGTGCACAGGAACCACAGGTGAGTTCTGACCTGCAGGAGGACAGGGGACAGACGGGACATCGGTCAGGCATCTCCTGAAACACAAACATGTCGTGTGAGCGCTCAGTGACGTAATCTAACCCTGGTTCTGTCCTCGCAGCTTCTTGGCGATGTTCTGCTGCTGCAGGTTCAGGATTCGCTGCTGCTCCTGTTTCAGCCAGCGGAGGCGCCCTCGCCTGAACGCCGGGTCCTCTTCCATCAACCGCTGGACTCTGACCTCCGGCTGCTGGGTGTCATCAGCGGCCCCGTTGTCGCCGGCCCCATCGTCGCCCCTCTTAGGCGACACTCCTTCTTCTCTGCCATTCACATCGTCATCCTGGAAATGAGAGGAGGACGGGTTAGCGTGAGACGGATGATCAGCTGACTGACCAGACCGTGAGGTGTGAACGTACCTGAACAGGTATGATGCTCTCCATCTTGATCATCCTGTCTCTCAGAGCTTTGATCTCCTCGTCCTTCATGTTGTTCTGCAGCTTCACCTCCTGCAGGAGTCAGAGACTTTTATTTTATTTATTTTTTTAATGAAGCCTGAACAGTCAGAAAAATCTCAACGTCTATTGTAGTACTGAATTCTCTCCTGTATCATTAGCTCTCTCCTGTATCATTAGCTCTCTCCTGTATCA